>NW_015555974.1:478530-479956 GCF_001515605.1 Sinocyclocheilus anshuiensis | reverse complement strand
GTCTAAAACAATTTTTGTGATGGTTTGTATTTTTTGTGCTCTGTATGGAACATCAGTGCCTGTTTAAGTGATGAACTCCATTACTTGTGCTTGTTTCAGACATGATAACAGACGTTTTATACTTGTGCTACAACTTTTTGGCCTGTGCTACAAAACTTTCAACCTCTGTAGCACCAGTGCTATGTGAAAAAAAAAGTTAACGTACAGCCCTGATATATATATATATATATACATATATATATATATTGTGTGTGTTTAACATTAGTATTTTTATAGTTTTGTATTTTTATTTTAAATTATTTGTATTATTTATATTTTACTTCTTCTTATTATTTTTTTTATTTGTATTATTTTACTTTATTGTATTTGTGGAATTTTCTAAGGTGTTTGTGATTACTCTTGCTTAAATTTAAACAATCTCATATTACAGACATACAATATTTGCCTGGCTGATGATAAAAAAGGCAAAAAAAAATATCGTTGACCGTTTTAACCCCTTTGCTGTTACCCCCCATTTTCGGCATGGAGACACAAATTACATACCCAAAATAAAAAGGTTGCTGCTCATCAGTCTTTCTGACTAGATACATAATCAACAGGTTCACAAAGCTGACACTTCAAAGTTTACTGTTCAAGAATCAGAATTACTCAGACTGTTATGATAATAGAGATATAAAAGCTCAAATGTAAAAACAAAAATACAATTTTTAAATGTATAAAAAAATATGTTGCTGTGGTAAATGCTTTTAGAAACACAATGAGGCTAAAGCCACACGTCTACTAATGCTTAATTTCAAATTTCAGGACATAATCTCTAAAACTGTGAATTTTATTAAACATTTTCTAAGACCATGTCATGTGTGTTTTTAGAGAAGGCTAACAAAAGGCTAATAAAATTGATTTATGGCCCTCTGTAAGCTCTCCTGCGTGCTGTTGCCTCTTGTCTGGCCAAGCAAACTGCCCCATTCATGATTCTATTGTTCTCACTCGACGAACCTTTCACACCTCCGCCAGATATGACACAGAATCCTCATTATTCCTTTATCATTATTCCTTTGTTTTGATTCAGCCATTATAGCCTTTGTTCTGGAATTACAAGGTTTACCAAGCCACATCGCTTAGATCCCAGTATACATTTACCAAACTATTATCAAAAGTCTTTCTAGAAAAATACAACAAAACATTTTCTTACGACCTTACGTGAATTATTATGACAAAATGCATTATGAAGAAGAGCTGCACCTGTTCTGCAGCTGCATTAGAGCTAACCGAGATTATTAGAACACTTTTACTCAAAACTCACTTTAAACCACCATCCAGTGTTTGTAATAACTTCCTTTTGCGATCTCATGTGGAATTTGGTCTTTTACTGTTGTAAAAATATGCTATTTATAGCCTTTTATATCGCTGCACAAATGAGCATTTG
>NW_015555974.1:474579-478357 GCF_001515605.1 Sinocyclocheilus anshuiensis | reverse complement strand
TTTCACATAATTTTGAAGCAAAAACTCTAGACTTCAAGATCCAGTTCTCAAAAGTCTTGTGATCAAATGTTCTGTATGCGTTTTATGGCCTTATTTCAGTGACTTTAAAATTTTAGTTTTTCACTAAGCACGCATAAACGTTGTTTTCTCAAAAGCACAATCACATACATACATGCTGCCCACATATTATTGTAGCCCAGTTTGTGCTGATTATGGTGCTACTAAACTTAGCCATTAAAATGTTTATTAGCAACTGAAAAAAGCACAAATGTCAGGACATGTCAAAACTTCTCCAGGGCCCAAAACACCCTCGGACCCCAGAGGGTTAATAAACCCTTTTGAGTTACTTTACTCCGTGTCTCCTCGCTCCTTCGTTCCCGTGAACCGTGAGATCTGTAAGCTCTCCTGCATGCTGTAGCCTCATGTCTGGCTCGGCAAACTGCCCCATTCATGATTCTATTGTTCTCACTCGACGAACCTTTCACACCTCCGCCAGATATGACACAGAATCCTCATTATTCCTTTATCATTATTCCTTTGTTTTGATTCAGCCATTATAGCCTTTGTTCTGGAATTACAAGGTTTACCAAGCCACATCGCTTAGATCCCAGTATACATTTACCAAACTATTATCAAAAGTCTTTCTAGAAAAATACAACAAAACATTTTCTTACGACCTTACGTCAATTATTATGACAAAATATATCATGAAGCATAATTGCACCTGTTCTGCAGCTGCATTAGAGCTAACATTAGCATCAAGCTACATACGACAATTTATTAGATTATTAATACACTTTTACTCAAAACTCACTTTAAACCACCATCGAGTGTTTGTAATAACTTCCTTTTGCGGTCTCATGTGGAATTTGGTCATTTACTGTTGTTAGAATATGCTACTTATAGCCTTTAATATCACTGCACATATTAGCATTTCAGATGTACACATTCTTTATTGTTATGAAAATACCCCAAATCTCAAGAAAATCACATACAAACCATATACTATCGTAATCGTGTGTTTATTATTTGGATATTTAGTGGGTACAGACGTTTCTCTGTGTTTGTTATGGTCAGATATGAACGCAGAAGAGCAGGGAAGCGCATCACAGGATGAGACAGGGCTTGTTATGAGACGCAATATGACTGACAGGTTGACGGACGAATGAGGTTCCTCTGAGTCAGAGCACGAGCACGAGCACGTAAGTGTAAACATACCGAGACAGCCCAGGGAGCTGCTAATTATCGTCAGATCGCGTAAATTAGTGTAAAATAAATAGAAATGATGATTCTGTCTGAAGAAATATGAAGTAAACATGAGTAAATATATCTATATATCTCCATGTATATGCATATTTGGACTATAAGCCCTTATTGACGCTGTTCAGTGAAGCTATGTGAACACAAATAAACCGCTGCAGACGTGACTGAATATGAATGCGTGGTGAATTTCTATTCCAAATATGACATATACGGATTTATTATTTTGCACTCCTGATATAAATTAATCAATTAAGAGTGGTCAAATATCGAAGCTAGAGTCTTTAATCTTTCTAATGATGCACAGTTTGTCCAGATCAAGTAAAAGTGTGATGTTTTAATGTGCTGTGGAAGTGAAACAACAATAATCTGGGGCCGTTGCCGATCTTTGACAGTTAAGGGGTTAATCTATTTATTTTATATTTATTTTAAGTTATTTTAATATATTTTTAATATTTGCATTATTTTATTTTATTTGTGGTGCTTTCTAAGGTGTTTAATATTATTATTGCTTAAATTTGAACAAACTCACATTATAAACTTACAACATTTGCCTGATGTTGTGAGTATCCCATTTGCCTGATAAAAGAGTCAAAAACTCCAATAACCTAGAAGCATTCGAAGTATATCCGAGACTAGATTTTTTATTTGTGTGGTTGCTTTGGTAATACCATGTGTAAATCATAATAAAAATGTATAAAAAAATAAATCTGTGATTGAGGGACCAAAGTACAGACCATTCAATAATATTTTCCACAGTTTCTGTCCACTGGACATTTATGGAAAGACATATTTCAATATTTGTTGGCTGAACAGTCAACACTTAAAAATTCAATGCACTCTACTAGTCGCTCAAAGCCTCATTTTCATTTGTGTCAAATTCAATGGCATCTTATCCGACTTTACCCAGAGCATCTAACCAACTTGTGCTGGTAATATCCATGTCCAGCTGAAAAAATGACATTAATATGAAGACTAGACCTAAAAAAAAGTTTATATTTGGCAGGAATATGAAATGATTTTATCTCACAGAATACAGAGAACTTAAATAAGAACTCTTATTGAAACTTGATTGAATCCCAGATGGACCTGAGGGGCTTCAGCTGAGGTGATGCAGTACTGCAGAGCACTTCAATCTTTAATGAGCTGTAAAAGTGTGTGTGTGTGTGTGGGTGTGTGTGTGTGTGTGTGTGTGCATCAGTAATACTGATTGACAGAGGCGGTGAAAAGAGGCGAGAGATAAACTTCATCCCTCTCTCCAGGAGAGAGATGAGGTCACATGACCTGCGATAAGAGGCACGAATGGAGAAAACGTGACGTAGGTATGCCTCCCGTTCTGTGACTATGGCAACAAGTGTAAATATTAAGACCGGGAATGACAATATATACACATAAGCTCTTGTGCTACTCGTACATCTCAACGTGAAATCATCTACTGAAATCACAACGCTCAGAAGAGCCAAACCTTACAGGCTGAGATCAGTTTAGCCGTTTCCATTATTTCAACTTGATAAGAATTTCAATAAGAAAAGCTGCTTCTAGATAAGCATTAAAAAGCTCATTTAAAACAGAATAAGCACATGACATTAAGCCTGACTCATAAACATGTATAAACAGTTGAAATATTATATTATACGGTTCAATCGTTATAAAAGTGCTTTACAAGGTTAAAACGCTTCTTAAACAAGGCTCTTTTAAAAATATCACAATAAGGTTGTGTGCATTTACAGATTAAATATCGGTTATCGTATCAGTTGATCCCAGTGTTAAAAGTTATCAGCCAAATTAAATATTACAGTTTATTAGAAAAAAGTATATTGTAAAAGTAACAAAGCATAAATACAATGCCTTGTGAATATATTCATATCCCTTCATTTGTTCACATTTTGTTTTGTTGCTGCCTTATGTTAAACTGCTTTAAATTAGTTTTTTCCACAACAATCTACACTCCACACACCATGATTGTAAAGCAAAAAACAGGCTTTTAATATCTTTGCAAATTTATTAAAAATAAACACTAAAATTATTCCATTGCATAAGTATTCATACCCTTAACTGGGACAGTTGAAATTTAGCTCAGGAGCATTCATTTTGCTTGTAGATGTTACTACACTTCAAGTGAAGTTAACCTGTGGCAAATTCAATTGAATGGGTATTATTTGGAATGGCACACGTCTTAATAAAATGTCTAACAGCTGATAATGCATATCAGAGCAAAAACCAAGCCCTGAGGTCAAAAGAACTGCCTGTAGAGCTCAGAAACAGGTTTGCGTCAAGCCACACATCTGTGGAAGAGTTCAGAAAAAAATTCTGCTTCACTGAAGGGTCACAGAAGCATGTAGTCTCTGTTACCCTTAATGGAAGAAGTTTGAAACAACCAGGACTCTTCCTAGAGCTGGCCTCCTGGCCAAACTGAGCAACTGATGGAGAAGGGCTTTGGTTAGTGTGGTGACCAAGAACCTGATAGTCACTCTAGTTGAGCTATATGATCATATGTGGAGACAGGAGAAATCTACAG
>NW_015555974.1:473804-474346 GCF_001515605.1 Sinocyclocheilus anshuiensis | reverse complement strand
GATTCTCTGGTCTGATGAACCTCAATTCCAAGCATCATGTTTGAAGGAAACCAGCTCTGCTCATCACCTGCAGATTAGCATCCCAAAAGTAAAGTGTGGTAGTAGCAGCCTCATGCTGTGGGGCTGTTTTTCAGCGGCAGGGACTAAGGGACTCGTCAGAGTAGAAGGAACGCTCAGTGCAGCAAAATATAGAGATAGCATTGATGAAAACCCAGTTCAGAGCATTCAGAACCTCCGACTGGGCAGAAGGTTCACCTTCCAACAGGACAGTGACCCCAAGCACAACAAGAGTGGCTTATAGACAACTCTGTGAATGTCCTTGAGTGGCCCAGCCAGAGCCTGGGCTTGAACCCAATCAAATAATTCTGGAGAAACCTGAAAATGTGGGTCTGCCCCCATCCAACCTGACAGAGCTTGAGAGGTGAAGAGATGAGGAGAAGAATGGCAGATAATTGCCAAATGCTGATGAGCAAAGCTTGTCGCATCAAACAAAAAAAAGACTTGAGACTGTAAAGGTGCTTCAGCTAAATATTTAGTTAAGG
>NW_015555974.1:471871-473272 GCF_001515605.1 Sinocyclocheilus anshuiensis | reverse complement strand
TCATAAGGCAGCAACATAACAAAATGTGAAAAAAATGAAGGGGTATGAATACTTTCGCAAGGCACTGTACGTAAGTAGGGCTGAACGATTTTGGAAAATAATCTAATTGCGATTTTTTTTTTTACCAATATTGCGATTGTGATTTAATATGCAATTATGTTTTAAAGCTCTTTATGTTCTGTATTATTCAGCAAAGACAAGCTATAAATCATTGTATAGGTATGACCAACACACTATTAGATTAAACATAAATGTTATTTTCTGTAGGCCAGACCTATATGTTACGATGAAATTAGGTGATGCATGAATTGATATGAATGACATTTTTATTTAACAACTACAATCACAGTACATTAACTGATTTGTTGAACTTCCAACCTCGTAAGCATGTAATAATTATGTTTAAATAAGCCTGGTGTAAACAATATGAAAGTCAGTAACAAATCACACAAACTAAAGTAGATTGCAGAAATATAAAAACAAATCTGTTGCTTTACCACACTACTTTAGGTAATTCAAAGTCACTGTGATAAACATATGTAAACATGTGGACTGCACTAAACACTGTCTGTTAACTTTAGACCAGTGGTTCTCAAACTTTTTTGTTCGCGCCCCCCTTTAAACCTATAAAAAAAAGATATGCCTCGTCATATTTTCTGCTCACTTTGTCGCGTCCAGTGTAGAGCTGTTGCGGTGCGACGCGACAACTGTAGCGTCCGGTATAGACACGGTGAGTGACGCCGAGATCAAGATATGCCTCGTCATATTTTCTGCATTTAGCTTTTAAATGACCAGCACCTGTCTGGGTCTGTGTGACTTCATCTATGGCTTTTCTCTTCATTTTCACAAACCGATCCATCTCCCATTCTAATTACGTCCTTTGGCTATTTACTGTTTTATTTATTTTCTTTTTCTGCTGATGGCCCACGCTCGACTTGAAGCAGTGCTGCTTAGACCGATGGGTGTGTGTCATCAAAGTACTGCGAGAGCTATAAGAGAGCGCAGACGTCTCCTTATGCTTTCTCTCGCCGTACTTTGATGTCATACACCGATCGATCTTCAAGTCTAACACACCTCTTCACTCTCGCGTGTTTTGGCTGTTTACTGTTTTATTTCTTTTCTTTTTCTGCTGATGGCCTGCGCTCGACTTAAAGCAGTGCTGCTTAGACCGATGGGTGTGTGTCATCAAAGTACTGCGAGAGCTATAAGAGAGCGCAGACGTCTCCTTATGCTTTCTCTCACCGTACTTTGATGTCATAGGCTACACCGATCGATCTTCACGTCTAACACACCTCTTTACTCTCGCGTGTCACGTGACCGAGTGTAATCGCAGCCTCTGCGATTGAAAAATCGCGTTTTTTCATATCGCGATATTATCGCAAATGCAATTAATCGTTCAGC
>NW_015555974.1:470244-471725 GCF_001515605.1 Sinocyclocheilus anshuiensis | reverse complement strand
ATAAGAGAGCGCGGACGTCTCCTTATGCTTTCTCTCGCCGTACTTTGATGTCATACACCGATCGATCTTCAAGTGGAACACACCTCTTCAATCTCGCGTGTCTCTGCGATTGAAAAATCGCGTTTTTTCATATCGCGATATTATCGCAAATGCAATTAATCGTTCAGCCCTACATGTAAGCATATATGTATATATAATATAAGCATATATACAAAAAGAAACGGAAACATTTTATATCATGTTCAATCAAGAGTAGTGAATGATTTCCATGTCTTTTGTTGTTTGATTAATATTAAAAACTTTAAGACAAATGCACGGATCCAGTACACTGATACTGTACGTTCAACTGACTATGTCTGCTAGGATACTCACCAAAACGGGCATGTTGACAATTTTTGTGTGAATTTGTCCATTCAAGCACAAGACATGAAAGAGAACTAAATATTTGCATGCGTTCTGAGACACGTGTTTGGCGCTTCGGATGAGCGCCCACACAAATCTTCTCACTGCGCGCACGAGTTCTCATTCGCGTCTTCTGGCTCTTGAATGTTTAAACTGGCAAGGCTTAAATTATTTAAGTTTAAACACAGATAGCAACGTGTGCTGTTCAGGTCTCACCTGCGCACACGCGCTATCAACACCCGGGTGATGACGGCATAAATGACTGGTCTACTGGTCATTTTCCAGCATACGGCAGTCGCATTAAAGGGGTCATTTGATGTTGCTAAAAAGAACATTGTGTATTTGGTGTAATGAAATGTGTTTATGCGGTTTAAGGTTCAAAAAAACACATTATTTTCCACATACTGTACATTATTGTTTCTCCTCTATGCCCCGCCTTTCTGAAACGCGTCGATTTTTACAAAGCTCATTGGTCTGAAAAGCGAGGTGTGCTGTGATTGGCCAGCTATCCAGTGCGTTATGATTTCCCGAATACCTCAAGCGTGTGACGGAAATGTTACACCCCTACCATACTGTGATGCCGTCAGGCCGGAGCGACTATTCAAAAACATGAAAACCCATTATAAATGAGGCATTTGTTGCATCCAGTGAAACTGTTTGCAAATATTTGTACATTTAAATGAATATATTTATTAATACATAAGTAACAAATGATAATAACTACCATTTAAATAAACGTAAACAAATCAATCAACAATTAAACTATGTAAAATAATATGTAAAATAAATGTAAGTAAAAATAAATATTTATAAATGCATCAATAAAATGTAATTAAATGTAAATAAATATATCCAAAATGAAGTAAATAAATAAAGTGATTGATAAATGTCGATATTTATGTATTTACATACATTTAATATTTTGTTCATTTTTCATCCAGGATCATCCAGGTAACAACCCAGTATTAAAGGCACAATATGTACAATTTTTTTATTAAAATATCCAAAAACCACTAGAACGGTGTTATATATTTTGCTGACTTGTGTACTTACATTATCCCAAATGTTTCGAAGGATGT
>NW_015555974.1:469228-470122 GCF_001515605.1 Sinocyclocheilus anshuiensis | reverse complement strand
GCTTCATTCTACTACGTTAATAAATCATTAGCTCATCCATGAACATGATTTCTGCCTGAGTCCCATCGGATTGCATCAGCTATGGGGATGAAGACGACAACTCCCATGATTCCACACTCGTCACGGCATCATCAAACTACGCCTTTGTTTCTTTGTTTATTTTGAATACGCGCCCTTTAGCGGCGAAAATTACATATTGTGCCTTTAAGACTGGTTTTGTGCTCCACATTGAATACGCGCCCTTTAGCAGCGAAAATTACATATTGTGCCTTTAAGAACCAAGCGTATGTAAACTTTTGAACGAGGTAATTTTTTATAAATTCAACTATTATTTTCTCTTGTGGACTATATGTAAACTTCGTCTTTTTAAATACGTCTTTTATGTGAAATATCTTATTCAGGTCAGTACTCAATAAAAATAACATGCATTTTGTATGATCCCTCTTATTTTGTTAATATTATGAACATTTTGCAGTTACTGTGAATTGTATGTAACACCAAGAGCTTGTAACACTTCAAAGAGAAAGGACAAATTGAAATCGCATCATATGACCCCTTTAAACAAAGTTTACAAAGAGTGACTAGTTTGTCTACGTTTCATTTTTTTATTCATCACTGTTGTTGTAATCTATTTGGAAGCCAGAATTCATATCAATCGACAGAAACATACATTAGCCGAACTCTGTCTGTTTTACCTGTTGTTATTTTTAACAAGCCATATTACAGATGTGTTGTCAGATTTAAGTTGAACCACAGTGCAATGTGCGTGCCGAACCGTGGGTGGAGAACGGTACGGTTCGATCTTTTACCGAAAAACGTTACACCCCTAAGATATATATATATATATATATATATATATATATATATACAAAATTAAACTGTTTGCAAATATTT
>NW_015555974.1:452803-469216 GCF_001515605.1 Sinocyclocheilus anshuiensis | reverse complement strand
CACACTTAAATAACCTTAATCTGACAACAAAGAGCTTTTGCAAAACAAAGACCCAAAGTAATCTCAGGAGAGATTGCTGCTTGCACTGATTACTGAATTATTATTATTGTTATTATTACTGCTATTGTTATTGTTATTATTATTATTTTATCCCCAACTTATGAGTGCACATACACAATCATGTATATATGCATACACAAACTCCCTCACCTTAAGTTGACTTGTCCAGTCCAGGAGTTTGGGACGTCCGCCTTGGGTTTGTCCATGGCTCCTCCCTTCAAAGTGGTTGCATGACCAACACCCTGTCAACACAAATATACACTCACCATGACTTCAGTTTCGCTAGAGCACCCAAAACATTCACACCAAGTTTCAATGTTTCCTACTGAGCAACATGCCAAAGTGTCTGAACACAGTTCTGCACTGAAATACTGTAATTGCATCCTTGATGTCACTCTCTCACTGCCTTTCACTTGTTTTTAAACGATTAATATCTCATCTGGGGACAGCGATCAAAACAGATAATAGGCAAATGAATAGAAAACAAATACAAAGATAAAGAAAAACAAAATGATGCACCGTAAAAGGGTAGGTCCACTTTCCTCACCGTGAAGCCGCTGCTAATGCTGGTCCAGAACGTACCCTGTTCTCCACCCAACACACACACACAAACGCATGGGACGACCCCCCCCCCTTACGGGACGCAGCAAACACAAGAAAGTGACCTAGATTATCTGAGTAGAGAGCGATTATCCCCCCCGCTAGGCCACATGCTACTGAGGGCCACAGGGGCAGCAGAAGCGGCGGGGCTATTGTTAATGTGCATCTCCCTTCTTTATTGAGTGCACACATGAGGACGACAACAGAGACATAGAGAGACTTTAATGGAGAGATGGTCGGATGACATAACAGTTCTGAAAAGGGAAAGCAGACACTTTCAAGTTAACGTTTACAAAAAATGACTATAGTTTCTGACTTCATGTTTTGAAGTATTGTTTCAAGTATTGTTAATGCTTAGTTCATGTTAACTAATACAGTTAATAACTTTTAACTAATGAATCTTATTGTAAAGTGTTGCCAATGCTTCTTAAGCAGCAAATCAGCATATTAGAATAATTTCTCATGTGACACTGAAGACTGGAGTAAGGCTGATGAAAATTCAGCTTTGCATCACAGGAATAAATTACATTTTAAAACATATTAAAATAGAAATATTTTAAATTGCAATAATATTTCAGTTTTTATTGATAAACTGATACTGTTTTTTTGTGTTAAAATACAACATAAATAAAATAACAATGAAACTGGCCACCTGAAAAAAAAAAATCTATTAATGAATTAATATGGTTGTAGTAAGCACAGTATTTTTTTCAGAAAATAAGTCACACTGGGTCAAAATTGCATTGTTGAGAGAACATATGTCGTATAAATCACATTTTATTATTGCAATTAAATATAATGTAAAATACTGGTAAATTAAATGATACAACATTTTTAAAATTGAAGTGGTCAGAACAGGATTTAAAAATATACAAATACAATACAAAACAAACATAAATTATAGCATTCATTATAAACAACATGTATTATAAACAGTAAGCCAAAAATATTTTTTAAGCAAAAATTAAACTACCAGTGTTTGAAATGCTCTCCACAAACAAACTTGGGCTCACGTACTGAGCTCATTCGGCACCAATACTAACTTGTGCTTTGCATATGTTTTGTGCACTTGACATTAATTGCATTATATCAGTCACAGCTAATTTCAAAAATTAAGATGATAAAAAAAAAAAACATGCAACTTATATTCTGGAAAATACGGTATTGCAGGTTTTGGTGGGAACGAAATAGAACAACGGGGGGAAAAAAATAATATGATCCCCCTAAAAAACTGGCTCAGGTGTGATGTGAGGATTTTGTTGATATGTTTACGACCTAAATAGGCTCGAAGTAAACACAGTAAAACATTCACGGTCACACGCATCAGCCGTGAGAGCGGAGTCTATATTAAATATATGTCCTTGGCTCTCGGGGTGCGTGGCCTGTTTACATAAGACTTATGAGTGGTGGCTAAACTCTTGGGAATACGGTAATTGAATAAATGTCAAAGCCCAATGAGAGAGTTTGTAAGAGACTGTGTGTGTGTGTGTGTGTGTGTGTGTGTGTGTGTGTAGGGATTTGCATCATAAATGTGTTTCTCTATGACCTTTGAGTCCATCTCATCCATCCATCTAACTGTAGAGCTGACAGATAATACAACAGCAAAGCCTAATCATCAATCTAATGTACATAATAACTAAGCACAAATTCTAACATAAGACCTAGACAAAAAGACACTAACTCAAACTGTTAAGAGTACCATGGTAGAGGGCTGCATTGGGTTTGGGCTCCCGCAGGAACCGCGGGACCCAACGCAAATCTCGCGGGAGTGCGCGGTTTTACCTTTGCTGTGGGCGGGAGTGGGCGGTCAGAAAATTTTGCGGGAGACCCGCGGGGAACGGTGGGATTTGGCGTGTAGTAGAAAGTGTGTGTTTGTGTGTGTGTGTGTGTGTGTGTGTGTGTGTGTGTGTGTGTGTGTAGGGATTTGCATCATAAATGTGTTTCTCTATGACCTTTGAGTCCATCTCATCCATCCATCTAACTGTAGAGCTGACAGATAATACAACAGCAAAGCCTAATCATCAATCTAATGTACATAATAACTAAGCACAAATTCTAACATAAGACCTAGACAAAAAGACACTAACTCAAACTGTTAAGAGTACCATGGTAGAGGGCTGCATTGGGTTTGGGCTCCCGCAGGAACCGCGGGACCCAACGCAAATCTCGCGGGAGCGGGCGGTTTTACCTTTGCTGCGGGCGGGAGTGGGCGGTCAGAAAATTTCGCGGGAGACCCGCGGGGAACGGTGGGATTTGGCGTGTAGTAGAAATGGAGTCAACACAAGAAGTTGAGAAGAAAATTAAAGCGGCTGTTTACTTGACAAAAGCAAAGCAAGGCAAGTCAGACATCTGGAAACAATTCTCAATTGTCACTGAAAAAAATGGGAAAGAGTTAAACTTCGTAAGTTGCGATAAATGTGCAAAAGTGTTCGTTTACAACGGACATAAATCTGGCACCTCTGCCCTGAGGCGACATACCTGCACAGTTCTCTGTGGTCAAAGCAAGCTCTTGTTCCCCCATAAAGCACTTCCTGCTCACGTTAAGCAAGAAACTGCAGAAAAATGTGTCGCACTTTGCTGTAAAGACATTAGACCGTATGACTTAGTTGCCGGGAAAGGCTTTGTTGACATAGTTAAGCACTTTGTTAACGTAGCCGCTAAATACATTTGATGTGAGAGATGCTCAAGTCTGGGACCGCAGTCAGTCAGCAATATACTTTTCCTTCATAGTAATATGGAGTAAGCAAAGCAAGGCCCAGTGATCAAATTAATTTGTTTAGTAGTCTACGTTATTTAAAAAACATTTTTTTTTGTATTATTTATTTTCTTTTTTGCAATAGCCTGTTAAGCAAGCTATTGTGAATGTGAAATCTGTTAGATTTTTTTAAGCATTCTATTTATTTCGTTTTGTATTTAATTTCTTAAAATTATATCTAGCCTATTTTCAAAGTTCTCTGTGTTTATTTATTTAATGTTAAAGTTATTTTCTAGTTAATTGTTTGGTGCGTGTGTATGCAGTAGGCCTAGCCTGCGTTTAAAAACTGAGGTGCCGCTAGTTGCTGTTTTGTTTTAACGGTTAATGTTTTATAAGCTAATAAAAAAATACCCAATGTTTTTGTCATTTGTGGTGCTTTGGTTTAGCATTGGTTACTTCATCTTATTTAAACACAATCATGTTTAAAGTCTGTTATTCTGGATGTTAACTTGAACCAATATTTAGTTTGAGTATTTGAGTACATTTTTCACAAGCTCTGAGATGAAGTCCGCGGGAGCGGGCGGAAGTGGACACAAACATTGCGGGCGCGGGCAGGAGTGGAACACATAGGTTGCGGGAGCGGGCGGTCCTGGTCATACATTCAGGGGGAGCGGGCGGGTGCGGGTTTAAGAAAACAGTCCCGCGCAGGGCTCTATACCATGGTGCCTTAGTAATACCATGGCATTCATTCTTTAAAGTACCATACCACATACCATGATATTTGAGCCTTTTAACGCTATTAACGCTATTGCTTGGCAATAATTTGACCACAGTGTCCCAAAACACGCTTGCTGCCATTCAGCAGTAAGGGGCGTGTCTAATAATGACAGGGAGAAGAGAGCGCTCAGCGAGTGCACAGGACGGATATTAGCAAATCGACTATAGATAGCGAGAGATGGCAGATAGAAAAAAAAGAGGAAAATTCCGGAGGAACAAAACATTAAAAAGAAGGGTTACGATCAGGCAAGAGGTAGGACCCGCATAAATATTGGAGCAGCTTTCCATTCAACACACACTACTACCAAACACATTCGACCTGAATTACCATAGTAACACACATCGCTTTCACTTATTGATGAATAGCATAGCAGATTCCGCCATCGTCGCTGCCAGGGTCATGCACGTACGTGTGGGGTAGAGTTATCAAAATAGGGGCGATGTCCTTTTGGCGTATGGGCGTGTTTGTTTGGGTGTTTTCAAATATCAACATCATTTGGCAAAATTCTCTTAGTGTGCCTTTAACACAACTTTATCCATCAGTTAGCATTTACTGGAAATATGATTTTCATGCACACGCTGCTTTTTTCTCTGTAAAGTTTCTGATCTGATCCAAAACAAAAGTCTTGATGGGTTCATTGCAATATTGTTCCAGGCTTAATGTTGTTGATTCAGGAGCAAGTTATGAAATCAAACCAAAATGACTACAACAAGTTCTTGGAACAGCATCCTTTTTAGTCCTTGAACAATATTCCATCACCAGACCAGATCAGATTTTAAAATTAGGTTTAGGGTCTTGAATAATATCTTTAATGAACCTCATCAGGTTGTTCCAGGACCATCAGATCAGAACGCAATGTCTTACTTGTGTAAATCATGTGTCTGAAGTACACACTGCAGTTTCTGATCTAATGGAAGTCCTTTCTGAAAAACTCCCTGGAGGAACTCTGAGCTTCATGTTCATGTTATGGCTGGGAAGGGAAGGGGAACCCTGAAGCTCTCCCAGTCCCTTATCATCCATCCCAGGAGCTCAAGCTCACAGCCAGCGGTCACCTCCACTGAAGCACAGCACACCGTTAAATTATTTGAGGAGTTTCTCTGGGCTGCTGAGCTCTACTCACATCACAGCTGTATGTACAGGAGAGCCGGGTAATTATGAGTGTGGGATGGTGATTCTCTGCCCCGTTTTGTTGGCCACAAGATGATTATCAGATGTGCTGAGGAGCTTGTCTAGACTTTCCAGCACACATAAACATGAATGTGAGATGTGTAATTATGGTCAGTGCTCTAATAACCACCCAGGACCTTTAATTGATTTTCATACAATGCTACGGTCAGGGGGACATTCGCTTTGTTCACTGTTTGTTTGTTTCTTTTGTTGGTTGGTTTCTTTTTCTTTCTTTCTTTCTTTCTAAATTTGATTGTTCATTGATTTGTTCATTCTTTGTAAATTTTTTTTGTTTATTGCAGTAGTTTTCTTGTTTCTCTAGACTTTCCAGCACACATAAACATGAATGTGAGATGTGTAATTATGGTCAGTGCTCTAATAACCACCCAGGACCTTTAATTGATTTTCATACAATGCTACGGTCAGGGGGACATTCGCTTTGTTCACTGTTTGTTTGTTTCTTTTGTTGGTTGGTTTCTTTTTCTTTCTTTCTTTCTTTCTTTCTTTCTTTCTAAATTTGATTGTTCATTGATTTGTTCATTCTTTGTAAAATTTTTTTGTTTATTGCAGTAGTTTACTTGTTTCCTTGGTTTGTTGGTTTACCTTTTTTGGTAGTTTTTAGTTTGCTTGTTTGTTTATTTTTTGTTTCGTTAATTTGTTTGTTTGGTCATTCATTTATTCATGGGTTGGTTTATTCTTGGTTTATTATTGGTTTGTTTAGGTAGTCTGTTTGTTTCTTTGGTTTGCCTTTTTTGATCATTTGTTTGTTTCTTTTGTTCATTTGTTTGTTTGTTCATTCATTTCTTTAGTTGGTTCATTCTTGGTTTATTTTTTGTTTGTTTGTTTCCTTGGTTTATTGGTTTCTTTCGTTCTGTCTTTCTTTCTTATCTTACTTTAAGTTGTTTGTTATTCATTTTTATTGGTTTATTCGTGTTTTATTTTTTGTTTGTTTTAGCAGTTTACTTGTTTCCTTGGTTTATTAGTTTGCCTTTTTGATCATTCATTTGTTCTTTCTTTCATCAATTTATTTGTTTGGTTTGTTCATTTATTAGTTGGTTCATTCTTGTTTTTTGTTTTTTTTACTTTCAATAGTTTGCTTGTTTCCTTGGTTTGCTGGTTTGCCTTTTTTGACCTTTCTTTCTTTCTTTGTATCAAATAAATTCAGCCTTGGTGAGAGACTTCTTTCAAAAACATTATAAAATCTTACTCAACCCAAATATTTGGGTCAATTTACAAGATATTGTCTGAAGCTGATCAACAGTGACATGCACATGTACAGCATAATGTACAGTATTATAACATTAATGAAATTAAAAGGCTAATTTCATTTCATTTTCAGTGGGGTTCAGACTTGCTCAAGATCAAGATTTTCCAGTGCATCACTAAAAGCTGGCCTCTGACTGTAGGCACTGATTGATTGATAGAAATGTTGATCCAGGAACATGTCCTAGTATTATAAATCACGTTTTAACTAGCAAAAACAAAATCACAGTGCAGTCTCCAATTATCCTTTACAAGCGTCACCTGATTCTTAAGAGTGCTGAAGAAGTCCTGCAGGAGGAATTGGAATCAGCAGCGGTGGCACTGACAGAAGCAGATATTTATTTGGGAGCAGAGAGAATACGCATATATTTATGAATCCTCACCATCTCAAAAGTGCTGCCGTTGATGCATTAGCGTGCCCTCACTCTGTCATTGAGGAGTGCACCGCAATGATTACTGTCACTCAGAGCCATCTGAGACGGATGTGTGCGAGCATCTGCGCGAGTCGTAATTTTACAGACACCTTAAGAATTCCAAACAATTGCGGTACACTTTCTTTTCCCGTTTGATGCTAATATTTCAGAGATATTGGACAGTTTTATGTACGTAATCCTAATACACTCAGCAGTTTCCAAGAGCCTGAAAGTGCTACAATTTAGGAAATGTCACACTCAGAATTAAAATATACTGTGTTGGCTTTCTGTGTGACCCCGAGGCACTGAGAGTACATTCAGCAAAATCCTAAACACTGTTCATTCATATTGAAAATTACACTACTATTCAAAAGTTTGGGGTTGGTAAGATTTTTAAATGGTTTTGAAAAAGTCTCTTCTGCTCACCAAGGCTGCATTTATTTGATGAAAAATGCATTAAAAACAGAAATATTATTACAATTTAAAATAACTGTTTTCTATTTCAATATCTTTTAAAATGTAATTTATTCCTGTGATGCAAAGCTGAATTTTCAGCAGCCATTTCTCCAGTCTTGTGTCACGATTCTTCAAAAACCACTCTAATATGCTGATTTGCTGCTCAAGAAACATTTCTTATTATTAATGTTGAAACTGGTTGTGCTCTGCATAATATTTTTGTGGAAAAAATGTTTTCAGGATCCTTTGATAAAAAGAAACTTCAAAAGAACACATTTTATTTGAAGCAGGAATCTACTGTAACATTACAAATGTCTTTACTGTCACTTTTGACCAATTTAATGCATTCTCACTAAATAAAAGTATTATTGTCTATTAGAAAAAAAAATCTTACTGACCCCAAACTTTTGAGCAGTAGTATATGTGCTGTGTCTGTCTAAATGTGAGAGCAAACAGAGCTGTTTAATAGATGACCTCAAACACAAAGAATGAAAGAGAGACATATAGCGAGAGTAAAAGCTTTGTTGATGAAAACAATCATGGAAGAAAGTAAGATAACAATGATGGCAGAGCTAAAAGGTCAAACTTAAGCACAAATATAATATGACCATGAATGTTGAGTGTTCAGTGTAAATCCTGCAAACAAGGACAGGATACATCAGAAGACCAAGAACTCAAAAGTAGTCTTGTATTGCTTCTTCCAAAAGCACAATACAAATTTGGCCTTCATTTACTGTAACTGAACTGAAAAAAGAAAGTTGACACTTTCCCAGACACTCCTATCAAACATCAGCATGTGGTGTGTGTTCACTCACAGTGGACTGGGGTCTGCTGGTGTCCTCAGGGTCCAGTGAAATGACTTCCAGGGGCGGGGCGAGGGCGGGGTCACTGCTGCTTCGCACACATAGAGGAGTGGCTGATGGGGAAAAAAGTCAAAGAATACACTTTTAAATCTAAAATAGAATCATTCTGCATTTTAAAACCAAGGTTAAGTGGAAAAGATATTGACTTAGACTGTGAAAAAGCACTGTGGCACCATGATACAATCATATAGCACCAAACACTGTTATTTTAGTATCATGGAGATACCATAATAGGTTTTGTTAATACTTTGAATTAGATTTTATTCATATTTTCCATTTTAATTTTGTGTTTTTTTCATTTTTAATTGCCTTTTTTAATGTCAATTTTTTGAAGTTTTAGTTATTTTAGTACTTCAACTTAAACGAAACAAAACTGAGAAATGTTGCGTCCATGCCTTGGCAACTAGCTGAAATAAAAATAATATTTTTTTTATATTTAATTTTTTTTTTTTTTTCAGTTAATGATGAGTAATGTTTAAGTAACATTTTAGTTTCAGTTAACAATAATAACCTTGGAAATGTATAATTATCATTTTTATGTACCATGGCATTTACATAGTGCTTCAAACAATACCACTGTAGCAGCACAGTAAATGTCAGAAGTATTACCGTGACACTTTTTTTGTAAGTAAAGATAATACTGGTTCATCTGATCTTTGAAGAACTCCAGCATAAAATAAGTACATTTGAGCCGTTATTTTTATGTCTCATTTACCATTATTCAATTTTATCTTCTCAGACAGACAAGTGCTGGTCAAACACTTTTTGAACAGCACCAAGAGTGTTTTCATTTTCAGACACACATTGGATCATACAAACACAATTAAAATCACACTAAACTCACCACATGAAAGCACAACAATACATTCTCACGGAACACAAGCACAAAGACATCTGAATGAGTCAGAGCAGCTTTCCGTACACATACTCAGTCCTGCCAAACGTCTCCCATCACACACATTTGTCTGGTTTCCATAAAAGGGACGACAGCCAAAGTGCTCAGCAGAAACGGCTACGGGAACAGGATGCTAGATCCGTCAAAAACAGCTCTGTCTTTTACAGGAACAAAATAATACTACGGAAAAATGCAATGAGGGAGTTTTATATCAGCACTGTACAACAGAATGTCCTTGGCCTCCATACTGAAGAGGATCTCCAAGACCTCCTGAGATAAGGCCGGAGACACTGTGACATCTCAAGGATCTCAAGTACACAAGTGTGTGGAAAGCTGGCATGGCAGCAAGGTCACTGCTGGTGAAACAGTTAAATGAGCTGAATCATAAGAAACAGGGTTTTCTACCACAGGGATAAAGAGTTTTATGTACCATGTTTATGAAGCTGAGATATATTAAAAATATATACTAAGCAGTAGGGCTGTGCGATTAATCGAAATCGAATCGAAATTGTGTTTTGAGATGTTGCGATTTCCTAATCGCAAAGCCTGCGTTTCTGTGAAATTCAGTAATTAAGTTAATTCTTTAAAAGTAGTTATGCCAATATAATCTTGCCTGCTGAAGAAAAAAAAACAACAGAACCCCTCCCAAAACACAAAATATTTAATGGATTTCATGGTTATAATGGGAATTTGTTTGGTTTTAATGTAAACTATAATGGTGTCTATTTGATGGATTCTATTGGTGGGATGTAATCTGGCAGATGGCAACCAATAGAACAACAGTAATTCCTATTGGAATAATGCCCAAAACAAAAAGGAATTTTGTAATGGTTTAATGGAAACTATAAGAGTTTCTGTGATGGTTTCTATTGTTTTTTTTCAGCAGGGTAATGATACCCATACTGTGCTGCACATTACTGACAATATTGAGCTGAAGCTTGACTTTGCAACTTTAAAATCGCAATCACAATATCTGTAAAAAAAAATCGCAATTTGATATTTTCCCCCAAATCGCACAGCCCTACTAAGTAGCAAAAATGACTAATTCAGAAACAGTAACCCCACTAATGAGCTCATTAGCATATGCCTGTCCTACATTTACATGTTAACAAATAGAGCATATTCATCCACCCTAATGAATGACAGTGTGTACTACAGAGGTTAGCTATTTATGCTACATAGTTGTTGTTTTTTTATCAGATTATGCTAGGGTGACCATACGTGCCATTTTCCCAGGACGCGTCCTGGCCAGGATTTCTATATTGCCTAAAATATCTAGGTTTTGGCTTTATTTGCGTGTGCAGACCGATCGGTGTATGACATCAAAATACCTCGAGAGCATTTTGAAAGCATAAGGAACCGTCTGTATGGTATTTTGATGTCATACACCGATCGGTCTGCACACGCAAACAAAGCCAAAACCTAGATATTTTAGGCAATATAGAAATCCTGGCCAGGACGCGTCCTGGGAAAATGGCACGTATGGTCACCCTAGATTATGCATCATTCATCTGTATTTGTGTACAAGTGCTCATTTTTATGTGCAAAGAAAAAGTTCAAGCAAAATTCCTGCCAGTTTCACAACAGGTCTGTAAACATAAATTCCTCCCCTTATTCTTTATTAGTTGCATTTAGTTATTTTTTTTCCAGATAAATACTGCTCTGATTGCCTAAATAAATAAATAAATAAAAAGATATTGCTTCCTTAAAATGCATAAGGAAGAATGTTTTTAGGGTAGTAGCAGGGTGTATAAATGTATGCATTGTTTCGGAAAAGTGAGATTTTTTTTCAAAGATGCATTAAATTGATCAAAAGTGACAGTAAAGACATTTCTAATGTTACAAAAGATTTCTAATTCAAATAAATGCTGTTCTTTTGAAGTTTATATTCATCAAAGAATCCTGAAAAATGTATTACAGTTTCCACAAAGATATGAAGCAGCACAACTGTTTTCAACATTGATAATATTAAGAAATGTTTCTTATCAGCTTATCAGCATATTAGAATGATTTCTGAAGGATCATGTGACACTGAATACTGGAGTAATGATGCTGAAAATTCAGCTTTGCATCACAGGAATAAATTACATTTTAAAATATATTCATATAGTAAACCATTATTTTAAATTCTAAAAATATTTCACAATATTACTGTATTTTCTTTTTATGAACAGTCTTGGTGAGCGTAAAAGACTTTTGATGTACAGTTTTAAAGTAGCTTCCTACACTGACAAGAACTAATTATATTGTATGTACTGGTAAAAGTGACAGAACACAATACTGATGACTTCTGCCAGCCGCAAATAACAGAAAGAGCAAGTCTGACCCTGAAAAGATAAAGAAAAGAGCACTGAGGGGGAAAAAAAATCAAGCACAGTGCTTGTCAAACAGACACTTCCAGCAGCAAAGACTGCTCATATCCTTTAGTCTGCTACTAGAAATCATCAAACAGGCTTTTGGGTATGATCACACTAGCACAGAAACTCTCATTCAGGTGAAGTTGGTATGTTCTGGGAGTCATTAACACAGACTTTGTGTCCGTCTTTTTAAGGTACTGAAACCAAAAGCAACATCTGCTATAGTAGCTAGTTCATTAGGAAAGCTGTTGGTATTGCTTTTTGAGCAATATTTCAACTTATCAGGGCCATCTTTACATTTATCATTGAGCTATTGAACTATATTTCTCTGCATACAGATAAGGCCAATCAAAGAGACCTAGACAGAAACCCAGACTCTTTTCAGGCCTGAGATGAGTTCATTTATGTGACAAAGTTTGGATAGATGTCCCAGTATCCTTACTATCCTTTTCCATAAACATTATATTTTAAGCTTTTTGTTTGTATCCTGTGTGTATGCCACCTTAGAGCAACTCTTAAACCATAACCTTCATTGACATCATTTATCTACACCATAAGACCTCCAACATACAGTAAGCCACTAACTACACCCTAAAGACCTTACTAAGGATGCTCACAATAAGAAAGCTCTCAGACCTTTGTGATGTTTATGAATTCTCATAAAGGAGTGTTACATCTGTGCAGTGTCTTGATGAAGAGTTTCCCTCAACTCCAATCAATCTTCCCAATCCTGCAGAACCTGGTGGAGCTTGGCACTAAACTCCAGGCTCAAGGTTAATCGTCGAGAGGATTGTTCATGCAAACTCATTTTAGGCGTTAATTTTGGTTTTACGCCCCTTAAAAAAACAGAGGTAAGAATCTGTGGGACATCTGTAAAGGCCAGGGCGATTCAAGGTAAAACCTTTAATTACTGGCTATTCTGATACAGGAGTGGGACAACCCATCTGGTGGTTTCATCTTCCAGGAAAAGCACGACATTTGGAGTGTGCTATGAATATGTGCTTTCAGCTGAATAAATAAGAGAGCCAATCCCACAATATAAGTAATCAGGCTAAAAATAAAGAGAATTTGAGTGTGAAAATATTAAAGTATTAATAGACTAAAGGTTAGACATTCACAGACCTGAAGCTACACATCAAATGTTTTCATAAGAACTGTTTGCCTTTTATATATATAACAAAAAAGTAGAAATATGTATTAATGGTTTTATTAAAGTTGTGTAAAGGTAAATAACTAAAATTTTATTTAATGCTTTTATTATTACAAACATTAATACTTTTTAGTTGCTTTTAAATTGACAATGCTATTACAAGTTGCTTTATCTTGTTTAACATGTTCATTTTGTCATCATTTGCAATATCCAGCAAAGTAAACCAAAAGATTGAAGGGTGATTCTCACAAAACTATATATTCTGCAACTTTATTTCAAGATAAAGTTAGTTGTCTTTTCAAAAAAGGACACTTGGAGACTCCAAAAGGACACCAAAGAAACAAATGATATAAGGAGTCCATATAATTGATATATCTATGCACACAAAAGCACACATTAAAATAAATAAATAAAACACAGTAAAAACTTCTCAGAATTCAGTGTATAGTATGTGTTGCCTACAGTAGACAAGTCAAGTTGTGATACCGAACAGGATCACATGGAGATGTCAAAAACTCCTAAACCAACCTCCTTGAGTTGACCACTAGTACAGTACACGGATCCATTCAGAATGATTAAACACAGCAATATACAAATGACAAATCAAAACAATATCCTTAATGTGTGTGGAAACAACGAGAATACTGAAAAGTGTCTGTGCATAAATACAATGTACGATCTGTGCGTTGAGTGCTCATACACGGTTTGTTTGCGTATCAATATATCAGATTCACGCTACTGTAATGTAACATGGTGTAGTACAGCTGTACTGGGCAAAGCTGGTAAAATGATGCTATGCTCTGCTCACATGCTCTGATTATATATTAATCACAATTAATCCCACCTAACATTAAAAGTTTTTAAACATACTTTTATATATATGCAATAATTTCACATTCAATCTTCAAATTAATGTAGAAACTAATTTGTTTAATGGCATCTTTTTATGACTGAAGGCGAGTATGCTATAATGTAAATATCGCAATATGCATATCGCAAGGGCGTGCGATATCTGAATCATTTTAATAATAGGCTACTTAAATCAAAACGTTGCAAAAGGTCAAAGTTTTAGTTCGATGCATATAGCAGAGAATTGCTTGACGTTAAAAAGAGTTAAGTGCAATAAGTTGCAGAAAACTGCAACTCTTTGACGTCTCGTCTTGCTGTCTGACTCACACCTGAAGCGCGCGCACAAGCCGTATCTCGCACAGCGTATCTTCCGTTCTGCCGCACATGTGCAAAGCGCGCACACACACAGAGAGACGCGATTCAGACGGCGCGCGAACACCGAGTTGATTCGTCTTTCGCATCTCCTCATGTTTAAACAGACACATACACACAGAATTATGTCAATAGTCTCGACGATCATTCTCATAAACACAGTCGGTTATGTTTTAAATGAATGTAAACAGCTGAGAAAGAAATCGGATGTGTATCATTATACTGGATACCAACAATAAAACAGGAGAAAGTACTAAATTACCAACAGGCTCATCAAAGCGTTTGATCCAGTCCTGATACACTTCTTCATTTCTCAAATAAACCCAGCCACCATTGTCATCGCTATTTCCAGCCCTATTTAGATCCAGATCACCCCTGCTGCCCACAGCATGGCCACGTGTACCGTGGGCACTCCCACCTCTTTAGGGCACTGGATCCAGAGCCGCTCTGACTGGATCCAAAGAGCTAGTGTTACTTCCAGCCCTATTTCTCCTACCCCTGCTGCCTCTACCTCTAGCAACAGCTCACCTATGGACACTACGACCACGTTCACCCCTGCCACCCCCATCCCTGTTGGGCAAAGGGTCGAAATGATCACTTGTTTCTGCTTCGTGAACACTCTCGCCTTGCACGGCGGCACCATTGCGCTGCAAAGATGTACCGGGAGAAGCGCGATTATTAGACGAGCGATCGTCATTTCCAAAAGGCAAATATTCCCCTTCAGAGTCAGAATCGGCGAATAACATTTGCAACACATCCTCACTGTACAACTTTTTATTAGCCATTTGGCGATTTTCTCTCACAAATCTTACAATTTACTCGCACGCTATGAACTGAACTGCTTCCACATCAATGACACGATAGCGCACTTGCTCTGCTATTTCCTCGAACACTTTGAATAGGAACATGACATCATTTTGGTCTAGAATCGAAGTGCTACATGTCTGCCATCTAGTCGTAGGGAATACAAATGAGATATTACACCATATCAGGAACTAGTCTATTTTATTAAGTATGACGTCTTGTCGCAATTTTGCGACTTTGGCGCTTAGAGGGTTAACTACACGCCTCAGAATGTTTCCCACTCAACTGCAATCCCTAAGCATTGTAAAAGTGATAAGAAAACTGCTCTCAAATCTGGGTTTAAACTTCCAGGATGAAGGACAGCATGGCGAATCCTCTTGACCTTTGACCCCTGAGAGGTCTGTCATGTGAAATGGGGTCAAGTGGGCACATTCTTTTAGTCAGGCGTCATCTGTTTGTCACGGCTCTATGCTGCGGTTATTCCCATCTGTGGCGAGTCACTATGAGAAAAATAAAAATATTCAGTCAAGAGCAGTTGAACGTTACCAAAACCCAAAAAAAAAAAAAGGGAAAACCGCTTGCACCAAGAACCAAATTTGAAGAGAAGTTTGAGATCGACAGTCTGTTAACCTGTAATTCTGTTTTATTGGTAATCAATGTCTGACAGGTATGAGCGGCCACCTCAGGTGCTGCTGGGAGCCGTGAGAGAGAGTGTGCGTGCGTAATGAGCGCATACAAAAAAAAAAAAAAAAAAAAAAAAAAAAAAGGAAAAACAGCTTGCACCAAGAACCAAATTTGAAGAGAAGTTTGAGATCGACAGTCTGTTAACCTGTAATTCTGTTTTATTGGTAATCAATGTCTGACAGGTATGAGCGGCCACCTCAGGTGCTGCTGGGAGCCGTGAGAGAGAGTGTGCGTGCGTAATGAGCGCGAGTAGGTCAGGGATCGATGCCGCTGCAATCATAGCGCCGTGCCGTAGAGACAATCAGAGCTGAGACAGATTTGCCCTGTTTCTGAGGACTGTTACGGCTCGAGCAGGAACAAACTCATGGTCTCTGGTTGGCGGAACAAAGCGCCATTCCATAATTACATCTGAAAAAAACCCTTCCTCAATCCTTTCCTTGTGCGCTGACTAAGTAAACATGGACAGCAGGTTTAATTTGTTTAAAGTACACCGCACTAATATGACACCCATGGTTGGAATGTGTTACCCATGACAACCGATCACATATCTTTGAATGCATCATCATCTCACAAGAAAAACGAGCTTATATGCTTTTAAATGGTTAAGGTGTTTCTCTTCAGACCCATTTTAAGCTAATTATAACTAGTATAAACTAACCCTATCCGTAAAATGAAAGCAATTTAGAATTTAAAAAAATTAAATGCAAACGTTGTAAAGCTTAATCTTTCAAAAAAAGTTATATAATCGGAAAAACGTAATGTCATGAATTAAAAAAAGGAAATCATATCATATATGACAAATATATTTGTCATATATATCAACTTTAGGGTTGTAACGATATACCGGGATGACGGTTTATCACGGTTTGAACGTGCACGGTTATCATACCGTAAACATTTGCATATCTACGGGTTTAAAAAAAATTAATGAATAAAAAATTTCACCCGCGCACATGCAACTAATTTCCGCTCGGCTGCTTCACTCAGCATTCACTTGGCTGCTTACG
>NW_015555974.1:448928-452111 GCF_001515605.1 Sinocyclocheilus anshuiensis | reverse complement strand
TTCACTCTGCATTCACTTGGCTGCTTAACGTTACACGCACATGCAGCGGAGAAAATGACAGAGACAGAGATATTATCTAATCTCCATCCCCGCCGAAAAAAAAAAATTAATATCTGCAGTATGGGAATACTTAGGACATTTAAAAAAACGAACGCCGGGTTGTCCTTGAGGACGGATCCAATTTGCAAAAAATGTGGATGCAAAGTGGCTGCAAAAGCAGGCAATACATCCAACATCTTCGCTCATATTCGTGGACATCATCCCTCCGTGCAGATAATGGTATGCCGCATTAATAACAAGTTATAAGTTAAGGCCGTATGATTTCCGTGAAGCAGAGGGAATCCCAGTGCAGTCGTGAACATGGAATTTACAGTATAACGAGGATGTCACATAAAACGAACAATCTGATGGATGGATAAGTCAAAAGTAGTTATGATACGTGTCTGTGAATATTAAAGCACAAAGAGACTGCTATATAAATAATCTGCTTGTTTCTGCATGTCTCTGAGCGGCGCCGTTTTATCTAACATACTGCATACTGAAGTACACATACATAAATGGTGTTTTCAGCGTCTAAGATACATAAATATGAACATCAGCAGAGCTGCTCTGAGAGAAAACGTAAATAAACATTTCCTAGTTTTATCTGAGAAAAAACATTGTCAAATACACTCTGAAATTCAAAGGTCTGCTATAACCCGTCAAAATAAAAGTTTGATTTAATTTTAAATTATGACAGAAATATATTAGCATTGTACGATGTACTTCAATGTTATAATAACAACAATAATAATATTCTTTATAATAAATACTTTCATTAAAATGGTTTCAAGTTTGTTGTAATAAAGGATTTGTTCACTCAAATAACTTGCTCTTGTTCTTTTAAGAGTCATTGTTACTGATAAGAATTATTATTCAATATATACTGTGATAACCGTGAAATCGTGATATTTTCTGAGACGATTATCATACCGTGAAAATCTCATACCGTTACAACCCTAATCAACTTTATGGGGACAAATGTGTCAAAATAAATAAGTTTATTTTTTTATTATTATACATATATAATGTTTATATTAAAATAATATAAACCATAATATATATAATATAAAATAATAAAATATATATTACGTCATTCTTTCATTTATCATGTTTTCATGTCTCTGCAGCATGCAGTATACAGTACATGCTGCATGTTTATTTGTGTTTGTAAGCTAAAATGCCAATTTAACCCATCTCTTGTGTCTTTTCTCTCTCATGTCTGTACAGCAGGTGTGAGGGTGGTCCTTTGAGCTCTGACTGACATCTGTCACGCTGCCAATCATCCTCTGTATCATCTTTAACCTCACATTTACTCAGTGCTTTAAAGGGATCATATGATGCGATTTCAATTTTTCCTTTCTCTTTGAAGTGTTACAAGCTCTTGGTGCATAAAGAAGATCTGTAAAGTTGCAAAGACTAAAGTCTCAAATCCAAAGAGATATTCTTTATAAAAGTTAAGAGTCAACCATGCCTACCTAAAACGGCTCGTTCTAACACGCCCCCACATATCTACGTCACGATGTGGGAAGATTTGCATAACGCCGCCCAAATGTTCACGCAAAGAAAGAAGGCGTAACTTTTTTTAAGGCGTAATTTGCACAACAAATGCCTCGTTTATAATGGGTTTTACTGGTTTTTTCTTGTCGTGCCGGGACACAGCATCACAGTATGGTAAGGGGCGTAACATTTCCGTCACACACTTGAGGTATTCGGCCAATCACAATGCACTTGCCAATCACAGCACACCTCGCTTTTCAGAGCGATGAGCTTTGTAAAAATCGACTCGTTTCAGAAAGGCGGGGCATAGAGGAGAAACAATAATGTACATTATGTGGAAAATAATGTGTTTTTTGAACCTTAAACCGCATAAACACATTTCATTACACCAAATACACAACATAATGTTCTTTTTAGCAATGTCATATGACCCCTTTAATGTATGTCTTTGACCCACAGGCTGAGCGGTGACCCACTGCCCCTCTGTAGCTATCTTCATTCAGCAGTCACTGCCTGTCACTCACTCTTATGCTCCGCCCCCTGACTGAATAAAAACCAGTGTGGCTTAGAAGTTCTTTTTTTTTTAGTTGAGGGGAATCTCATTGTGCTTTTGTACAGGATGCTCTGGTTAACCCTCAGAGACCCACTGTTGGAAAACTGCAAAATAAAGCAATTAAGTAAGATACATTTTTTGCTAATCATGAATCAAAACAACAGCTCACTCTCTTAAAAAAGTATTACAACAACACAGCCACTGCTTGCAGACACTACTGCTGACAGAGTTTTGGATCAAATTAATGTTTGAGAATAAATATTTTTATTTTTTAGGTGTAGCGAAAAGAACAAATCATTTAATTTTTCACCTGCAATAAGGAAAATAAAGAAATCATTCCAACAAAGTGACACATATTGAGAGCGCAACCTTTTCTTTTGCCTCTTCAGATATAAAGCTTCATATAAAGTTCATTATAATCACTATAAACTAACCCTATTTATTTTTAGAATAAAAATAAATTCAAATATTATTAAACCATTATTAAATATTTTATTTTTAAAAAATCAATAAATGTTATGTTTTATATTAAAATGAATATATATTTAATTAATAAATTCTGCCAAAACAAAACAAAATGAGTCAATGATAAAATTAAATAAACAAAAAATAACACTAAAATTACAAAATACAAAAAGGAAAATAATAAAACAAAATGTTGTAAAGCTGATGCATATACATTTTTTTAAATGTAAAATTCAACAAGATGTTTGGTCATTTATAGCAAACTTCTAGGGACAATTTTGCCATCCAAATATAGCAACTTAAACTGACAACATCCACATCTACTAACCAGATTAGCAGTGTACACTGTTCTGAAGTCAACGGAGGTCCGGCCAAGCATGAACTCATTCAAATGCTGCCGTTATTCCTGTTTGCACCCCAGACACACACACACACACACACTAATTAAGTTAACCCTGATCCCATGAAGGCCTTTCCTCCTCTTTAGTGCCACTGATTCAATAAGACTCCTTTTTGACTTCCCTATCGCCCCGGCTGTGTTTCAACAACAAATCCCAAGTGCTGACACACACACACACACACACACACACACACACACACACACACACACACACACACACACACAC
>NW_015555974.1:438002-448895 GCF_001515605.1 Sinocyclocheilus anshuiensis | reverse complement strand
CACACACAGGCACTACGGCACAGCTACTAAACTACATTGGGCACGGTTCCTTTGTCCCCGGCATCATTTAATTGACAAATGAGCGAGACGAGCATTGTGTGTGCAGCTGACAGTGGACTTTTTTGTAATGTAACGACATGGCAATGTTTGAGGTGTACACAGGGACATCTGCCTCCAGTCTGGCTTCAGAGAGGGGCATTATGGGAAGGTTAGCCAGGGCAAGGCTGAGTGAGCAGTCACAATGATATATTCAGAAATAGCAAGTGTAACGTTTGCATTCATTTGAATTGATACAGCTGTGACAGTCAAACATTGAGCGAGAGTTAGCCACTTTGATAGCCACAAATCTGTTGCTGAGTAGTTGCTAGGGAATTATGGGTGGTCGCTAACAAGTCTTAAAGGGATAGTGATCCAAAAAGTGAAAATTCTGTTATCATTGACACCCTAGTGGTCTTTCCAAAACATTATACAAAGCACAGTGGGTTAACACTAAACAACACAAACATACACACATGCACACACTAAATCAGCTCAATAACGGGCTGCTAATACACATGCACACAAGTTCACACATAACTATGAAAACAAATCACACTCACTATCTACAACTGTATAACAGACACTTTAAAACCCCCACACACCCTCGGATGTTTTCTCCATTCAGTCGGTCTGTGGTCGCTGGAAATGAAAGACACTTGTGCATGTTGGAAACTAAGAATTGTTTAACCCTTAGAGGCTTCAGGGACTCAAACTGAACCCACAGTTAACATACCTCATTCACCTATAGTAGTTTTTACTTTTTTATAATAATTTATAATTGTATTTTGAATAAGGCTTTAAAACATCAACAACAATTTCATTTTGCCCATCTAACTTATAAGATCCAAGACAGTTCTTGTAATTATTTGGCAGAAAAATCTATTCAGAATAGAATAGAATAGAATAGAATAGAATAGAATAGAATTCTGGCATGATTCTTTGGTGGATCATGCTAAACATATCTATCATCTTTTTCTTTGTGATTGATGAGGACATGTGAATTCCAGCACTGACATACTTGATTTGAGGGTGGAGGGGGTAACCTCTATCTCACTGCCCAGGTAGGGCTGCAGGACGCTGAGCTCAGGTTCTGAGGGGTCAGGGCTGGAGCGACCGGACGCCACACTCCCTCCGGGACTCAACATCGCCCTCTGTTGGAGCTCCATCTTCTCATACACAGCCTTCAGCTGAGGACAGCAAACACAAAGCAGATTAGAAAACAGAAAAAACATCATTAACTAACAAACAAGACATACAGCTAAAAATGTACACTGTATATACATATCATATCTATTTTACAGGACATCACAAGAGACACGCACAAAGCTGAAAACAAAGAGAACTGCAGGTCCCAATATGTGGGAATCGATCAAACTGTTTCCTTTTTTTGTTTTGTACAAAATCCATACCACAAATCATTTGCCCAACAAAAATTACAGTATCAAAATGGTTAACACTGAATATGACATCATTCCTCAAGCTCATTAATTTAAAAGTATATGCAAAATAAAAAAGGCACAAAGATTTGTTCAGTGGAAGGTAGAGTGGATGGTCAGTGCCACTGTACTACTGATAATTCATTCTCACTCAGAGCAAAGCTCTGAAATACACAGGCCAATATTAATAATAGATTTTCAAAAATTACTATGAATGTAATACTGGAAGAATAGATGCTGTTTCCTTTGGACGTATAGTATGAGAAATTCTAGATAAGTTACAGTGGCCCCAAAATGTTTTTGGACACTTCAGAGACACTAAAAAAACACCTGAATGTAAATAAACAAATAAATAAAAAAATAAAAAAATAAATAAAAAAATAATTAAGCTTCATTAACACTAAAAGTTTACAATACTTTTTTTTTTTCATAAAACAAAACATTACTTAAAATATGTATTATAAAGTACTTTATTTTATATAAAATGTAATTATTAATAATTAATAATATAACTTAAAATTTATACCAATCAAAAACAAAACATGTCTTGATGCTGGTAGTCCAATCGCATAATGAATCGGATGCTACTGCTGGTTCATTCGCCACACTGGAAAGGTCAAGTTGAGTGCATTGCATTGTGGGATGCAGTGCTCCCAGGAGTGTTTGCTGTTTACATGTTGGCAAATATAGGCAATCCTGTTTTTCCATGCAAACAAACTTATCAAACAGTGCACAGTACACATGCCACAAATATATTGCAAGGAGTATGTTAGTATGCTATACTGAAAAAATACACATGCTTATCTCTTGGTGAGAGATGTTATTATTCCAGCAGGTGCCTCAAATGGTCCGAAATGTAATAAGAAATTACTAACGAGTTAATATACACAGCCATCAGACAATAATTAGACACATTACACCGGCAACAGCTAATTGTCTATAGAACAGACTCTAATGTAACGGCTGAGAGCTTATGTGAAATGCATTGGTCGAGTAGCTTACAGCTTTTTTCCAAAACCAATTGTGATGATATAAACAAGACAGGCAGTATGATAAACAAATATAAAATGAAATTAAAAAATAAAACCCAAGCCGACAAGTGTCTGTGAGCACATGCGTTAAGCATCAATGGTCAAATTAGATGTGACAAGGGAATCAGAAGCTGTCAAACATAATGTCACGGTAGGGTTATGAGCTGAGAGGACGTCGATGGTAATGAGAGAGAATACGTTTGTGTGCGCTGTGGTCTCTGACCGTCTCCGATTGGCACGTTGACAAGCGGCCATAAAGCCGGGCCGTCTGATGAATTCATTCGCCAGCCACTAATGAATTAGCACTTCCCTTCTTTGCCCACACTCGCCTTTCCAATCACGTCAAAGGCCTGGCAGAGGAAACAACGGCTTAATGAAAGACAAAAAAACGCCAGGGAACATCAACCACGAGGGCAGGTAACACATACGGCAGGGTGAGACGGAAGCTCGATATGAAGTCATCTGCATCTGTGACTGCTTTTCAGGAAAACAATAACCGGTGACACGCGACAGGAATATGCATTATCAATCATGGGGAAATATTGTGCCGTGCACCCCAACCCGGTCTGCGTGATTCGATGGCCTGACATTTCTCGTGCTGAAAAATAAACAGAAATCGTCCAGATCAGATGGCAAAAGTGAGAGAGAGGGAAAAAGTAATCTTGGGGAATCACTTCTCCTCGGGTTTGATAGATGGCCGTCTCTCTCCGGTTCTTCCTCTAAGTGCTTCATACCTAATCAAACTCTATTTCTGGGCCTGAAGCGTGCGGGCTGGGATATTCATCAGCACAGTTGTGTGTATACATGCTGCACATTATTCCTGAAAGATCGTAGAGGTGTGTGACTCTTAAAAAAATGTGTGTCGATTTCAGCCAATCACAGAGCTGCAAACAGAACAAAACAACAATGAAAACTCCTTCCCTCATAAATAGCAGCCAGGCAGGTCACAGATGCCTCTCGTGAGGGCTGTAACACGGACACACTTTTCAATTCTACTGAGAGCCATTCATCAACGAAACAACCTCTGAGAGGATATGCAAATGTATCTGTATGTATTAAGGGAATATAGACTATTAGGGCTCAACAGAGTTGGTGACATTTCTCTATCTTAGGAAAGAGTTGCTGGCGGAGCCCAAAACTGTAAAAATACTGTTTGATTTTTCAATTTATGATTCAATTTCTACTGGGAAATGAACACAGCCATACACATTCATTGTGTTGTTTTCTGAGCACCCTGCCCGTAGCGTTGGGTTTTAAAGATAAGGTGCGTGCGATCATTAAATATTTGCTTGTTAAGTTGTTAACCTCTAAAGCTCACTTAAATTTGTCCTAGATCATTAGATGCGATGTTATGGTGCCTTGGAGGCCAGTCTGAAACTGGTTTCCTTACAAAAAAAAAAACAAAAAAAACACTGTCTGTTCAGTCATTGTTAAGTCAACGACTCAACCACATGAATGGAAACCTATTTCACCTCAGAGTCAAACATAAAAAAGGTAATTGAGGGGGGAAAAAATTCTAAATGGTCACATTGTTTTGTACATAAATGTATAACTGTGACATATAAAGTGACAGTTGTGAAAAAGAATGTCAATTTTGTGGCATTCAAAATATATTTGTTGCAAGTAAAGTTAAAATTATGAGATAAACAGTCAACCTTGTCAGATAAATTCTCATTGTGGCATATACAGTCACAATTGTAAGAATAAGTGACTTTTGTGACGTATAAAATCAAAATTGAGATATTAAGTAGTTGTGGAATATAGTTAAATGTAAAATATAAACTCATATTGTGGCACGATGTCAAAACTATGACAAATTATGACAAAGTCATAATAGTGAGTCAATTTTGTGGCATATAAAGAAATTTGAGATATAAAGACAAAATTGTGACGATAGAGTCCATTTTTTAGCATACAAAGTCAAAATTAAATATTAAGTTTAAAGGGGACATCAGATGCCCATTTTCCAAAAGTTATAAGGTATAATTCTTAGGGCCTTCATGAAATGTCTGTAACATACTTTGTTTAAAATTCCACAATGGTTGTGTAAAACAACACCCTTTTTACTTTGTCAAAAACAGCTCTGTTCACAGCGACCCATTTCTGTGCATGACTCTTTAAATGATAATGAGCTACTGCTCACCACACCCCTCTCTTCCATTTTTTGTGTATTCGGAGGCGCGTTACCATCAAAAATAAAACAAATCCACTGCGTCCTCAGTGGCTCTGATGTCGGGAGAAAATAAAGACTCTTATGTTTACTTTTACATCCAACCACAAAACATCTGCACTGCTTACGAGACGTTGTTGTCGCTACAACTGCTCAAGCGCGGAGAAAATGGCGGACAGCGTACAACTGCCTGAGGGCGGAAATATGCTAATACGGGACAGTCCGTCAGTGGTCGTGGGCGGGGCCTGAGCAATATGATGTCATACTGCTCAGAAAATCTAAACGACTTGATAATTGAGACGATTTAGGTTTTTGGGGTTAAAAAAAAAAAAAGGAGTGAATTGATTTTTATCATTGTAGGGTGGTTGTGTCCACACACTGCTAAAGACACATTTATGTAAACACCATGTAAAAGTGAATTTTGCATCCGATGTCCCCTTTAAATTTGTGAGAAATAAAGTCAAAATTGAGATAATGTCACACTGACATTAAGACATGATGTGACTATGAAACAGTTTGTGGAATATAGTCAAAATTGTGAGATATAAAGTTAAAAAGGTGTGAGATTTAGTTAAAATTGTGAGATTGTCACATCGTTGCATAAAAAGTCAAAACTGAGATGTAAAGTCACAATTGATAAGGCACAATTGTGAGATATAAGGCCACTTTTGTAGCATATAAATTCAAAATGTCACAATGTGCAAAATATAGTCAGTCATTATATAATGCCAAAACTGTGGCAAATAAAATTGAGATATAAAGTCACAATTAGATATAGTCACATTTTAAGTTAAATGTGAGATACAAATGGAAAGATGATAAACAGAGATGAACCAGTTGCCCAACCAATTATTGCAACTTCTTAAAGGGGTCATATGATGCGATTTCAATTTTTCCTTTCTCTTTGGAGTGTTACAAGCTCTTGGTGCATAAAGAAGATCTGTAAAGTTGCAAAGACTAAAGTCTCAAATCCAAAGAGATATTCTTTATAAAAGTTAAGAGTCAACCCCGCCTACCTAAAACAGCTCATTTTAACACACCCCCACATGTCTACGTCACGATGTGGGAAGATTTGCATAACGCCGCCCAAATGTTCACGCAAAGAAAGAAGGCGTAACTTTGATTCTCACTGTTGCCGCCACCGCCATGTTGTGTAGACGCTGTGTGCTTCGTTGTGAAAGCGAAACTACTTTGTTTGGCCTTCCAAAAGAGGACACAACTAGAAATCAGTGGTTAAGTTGTATTTAAAACACTGTTCCGAAACAGTTCAACCCAAATATTCAAATGTGCGCAGCGCATTTTACTCGTCATATGACCCCTTTAACTTCTCTGTTGGTACAAACTTTCTTCTCATTTGTGACAAAATCCCGTTAATTGATTTGCATTCAAGTTAGCAGCCATCTCGCCCTCTCTTCTCTCAGCTCAAACGCAGATATTGGCCCGAGGAAACATGATGTCAAACAATGCTGACTAATGTCACTTCCTCTTGTAATCCATTACCTGCTCCACCTGCATGCTAATGAGATACGGAGCCTGTTGCCATGCCAACCCCACCTGCCAATCAACGGCTAGGTCACGACGGGATTTCACCGGTGCAAGTGAATGCGCTGTTCGTTTGTTAAAATGATAATGACTTTGAGTGTTATCGTGGAGAACACGATCATCTATAAAAAGCTGATGTAAAAAAAATAAATAAATAGGCAGGCAGAAAAGAGCTCATTGTCATTTCAAGCTTTTTTCCCCAAATTCCACTTTATTTTTTCTTAAATTCTGTGTTTTCTGTTTATTTTTTTCTGGATTATGTTTTACTAAAAATAAATGTATATTCAATTGAATTCATAGAACTTTAACAATTTATTATTATTATTTTCAACAATAGTGCCCAATGATTGTTTTTTTTGTTTTGTTTTTTTTGTGTTGTCTGTTTTAATTTTTCTGGATACTGTAATTTATAATTTTATAGAAATATATTATCAAATACATTCATTTTGTTATCAAATAAATGCATAAAACTTACAATTTAATTAATATTTTTAAAAAAAATCAATTTGAACAATTGACAAAGTGCTGAATGACAGTCTTACTGTTTAAATTAAATGCAAAATTGTTTGACATTTTGTGATATTCCTCATAAGCAGTATTATAATTTTTGTTATTATTACTTTGAGAAGTACATTCTACTGTACAATAGTAACATATTTCTGTCATCAATTATTTAAAAATCAATCTTTTTGCAGTTTAACATTCAGACACTTCATTATACAGCCTTACTTTTGATTTATTCATCCAAATTTTGCCAAATTCTGTGACATTCTGCATTATACAGTAAATACAATTTTTTTAACTGGATTCTTTGATTAGAGCATAGAGTTCTACTTTACCTCACATTCTTAATTTTCGCTCCAGTTCCCTGTACAGTCTTCCATCTTCTCATTCGTGCCCCTCTTTCACTCCAGATAACAAATAAACCTGACAAAAGTCTGTCTAAATCTCCCACCGTGATCGTCCACAGAGGGGCACTGACATCAATCACACCTGTGTGACCTGCGCTGAGGCCTTCACAAACACACAGTGAGTCAGCACACACAAACACAGGTAAAATCCTCGGAATGTGATTGTGGGTGATGCAGTGCAAACAAGGCTGGAATTACAGGGATTAAGGAGCAGACCAGACTAATCTGAGATCGGCCGCCATGTGTGTGCTGTACATCGGCTCCAGATGTGTGAGATTACCTCTCAAAAAGACACACCTGGGCCGCAGTTTTCACCCCCAGAGGGTATTGGGTAACCGCTAAAACACAAACACACACGTATGAGAGCTTACAGCCTAAAACAGAGCATCCCAAATTTTTGACTGTGCTCCTACATTTTTTAAATTAGGAGCACAAGCGCTCCTAAAAAGAACAGTAAGCGTAGAGCCCAGAGAGAGAGAGAGAGAGAGAGAGAGAGAGAGAGAGAGAGAGAGAGAGAGAGAGAGAGAGAGAGAGCGTGAGAGAAAGAGAGAGACATCACATTTTACCATGTACACTGGGGCCAAATCCTGAAAACCTGCAGTAATGATCTTGTAAATGTGTTGTTAAACTACTGAAATATCAACTTAAAATTTCAGAGGGTACTTCAAGTAAATATTTTATGTATAAAGGGGTTTGCCTGACCAAAAAACAACAAACTTTGGGAACCTGTGCTGTAAAGGAATTAAAATGGAAATGAAAAGGACAGATTCCAAAGGAGAATAAAGCAAAGAATGAAACTAAAAAAGTGAGAATGTGAGCGTGAGAGCGGGTCAAAGAGAAAGCAGTTAGAGTGGCGGCTCTGCTCCACAGGTATCTGCCGCCCCCTCTTCTCCTTAATCACTCCTTCCATTTGAGCGTCAGCCCCTCTGGTGCATCTGAGGGGGGTAAATGTGCCAGTGAAGGGGGGGACTGATGGAGGGTCTTACGTGAGGGTGAAAGAGAGCAGCTGGCATTAGTTTAGCACTAGAGAGAGCTAATTATTAGACCATTGGAAGGGGGAAAAAACATGACGGATGTGTTCACATGAGCATCTTGATGAATGAGTGGGCTTTTTTTAACGTGAGCTACTTTGTGGGAAACAATGTGCCAAAATCCCCCCTGGGCTGTGGTGTGTGTGTAAGATTAATGACAAATTTACCCTTTCTCTTTATGAATGCTTATAAATAATAATAAGACCTGTCACGTCGCAGGGTGCGCTGTGCAAGCGCAGCTGCCTTTTACTGGAACCTGCAGTAAATCAAAGCATCTATGTGTGTGTGCATGTGGAGGGTGCTGTTCTCCATTCAGATCCGTGCTTCAGGGGGTTTATGAGGAATTGCGGCTGCGGCGCACATTTGGAAACATGCTGAATGCGTGTGAACTTGATTTTAGTGCTGAAACTTGCTGTGATGTTTCGTTCGCACTTCTGAGCAGCAGGAAACACTCAGCTAGGTCACTTACAAATAATAACAAAGATGAAGTGATTATGAAAAAAATGAAGTGATTATGAAAAAAATGTATTCATTATGTTTGGTGTCATTGTTTTTTTGTTTTTTTTTTCAAAAATAAAACATTTTGATGTAATCACTCTAAAAATGTAAAATGGTGTAACCGAGTAGTAAAATGTTTTCCTTACACCTTACATGTGAGTCAACACATCGAGGTATAGTATGTTTTATAAATATTATGAATATCAAGAATGTTACACCAAACTGACAGACAAGACTTTTTTCCAAATATAAATTTCCAAAGACAAAACACTTTTTAAAATAAGTTTCCCCAAAGTAATTAAAATAAATATTTAATAAATTAATAAGTAAATAATTATGGTATGAAAAAATAAAAAATAAATAAATGCATACACACATGTATTAAAACATATAAATAAAATAAAAAAAAGAATAAAAACAAATGAATAATAAAAAACGAAGAAATATGGAAATAAATGCAGAAATGTGGAAATAAATGCAGAAATAAAAAATAAATACATGAATTAAAAATAAATACATTAACAACAAAATAAATAAATAAAAGCCAGTTACACCAGTGCAACAATTTATATAATTAATACATCCGCAGTTAAATTAATAGATCCACAAAAAATGAGCATCACATCATTGACCCAGATGCAAACAAGAGAAATAGTCAGACAACAGAACAACAGAACAAAATCAGACAACAGAACCATATTCACTGCAGAATGTTGGGGGAAAAAAATAAAAATGTTTCAGTTCAGTGTCGGCAGAACATGTGGTTTCTAGGGAGTTACCATGGAGACCAAAACACATTTGTGCTACCTTGACACTTGCAGGTAGGTTGTTTTTTTTGTTTTTTTGACGCTCTAAAAAGCAGAGATGTTCATTTTCTGGCTTTAAGAGCCTTGACATGGTAGTAATCAAACACACACACACACACACACACAAGCACAGCTTGAGACAAACTGACTACAAGGCATTTGACCTCCCAGTAGCTGGAAGCAAGTTGTCCATCTCACTTATATGTTTGGTCTCTTTGTTCCTAAAGCCTGACATGCAGGAGAAGGGAGGATGCACTGAAAAATAGATGCACACGGGCTTGGTGGAGGAATCAAAAGCACTAATCAGGCATCTTGCATTGCCTAACGAGCCGGAAACATCCAATGTGGGGTCAATCAGACCTAATCATCCGTCCATCCAACACCCCCTTCCATCTCTCAGACAATTTCACACACACTAATTACAGCATTGTTTCCCAAAAGTTTTAGTATAGCCTTAAAAATAAAAAAAAATAAATAAAAATCCAAAATGAACATAGACAGGATTCCATAATTCATCATTTGGAACCAATCCTAAAGGATATTATTTGAGAATTATCTGCCATTACACAAAACAACTACTAGATCAACAACAAACTAGATCTTGAAGAAAACACCATTCTCAACTGGACCAGTGGGATTCTCAATATGATAAAAATGCCCTTGAATAACATAAGCAATTTAAAGCAAATCTTTCAGGATTTTTTCTCATGGAATTTCCTTTAACCCTCATCTGTCCCTCCCGAACCTATAACAAAAGTGTCCTTCACGGGTCAAAATGACCCGACGACCAAAAATGACACTAATTTTATTTTTGGTCCAGAAAGCCTATATTGGAACATTTTTCTAATTTTTTTTCTAATTTTTTATGTAGGTTTTTCTGTTATTTTTTGGTTATTTTTATCACATTTACCTTTTATTCTGGATATTTTTAAGAAAACATAAGCAAATAAGCAGTTTTTGTACATTATTTCACCAACAAACAAAAAAAACAACAAAGAAAGACACAATTTCAGTCCTGTTTCATCAAAAACCAACAGATGGCCTTGGAATTGAGTCACCGAGTGTCTCTGATGCCATCTGGTGGGGAAAAATTACATAAAATTGCATTTTATGGTTACAGCCACTATGGGGCCTATAGAACCCTATGGAGATTTTTAAATGAGCAAAACAAGTGAAACGTGAGAAATGAGATCATCTTAAGGCTTCAGTTTGGTTCTTTATGGATTAAAATATATATTGAAACATTACAAATTACATATTTAAAAAATAAAAAAATAAAAAATTCTAACTGAATTATAACCTAAGCATATGTATATTCATACAATTTCATAAATATGAAATAAATATATATTTTTTAAAATATAAATATGATATAAACTCATTGGTCTCCACCACATCACTCAAATCTAACTGTGTTAAGTAAAAAAAA
>NW_015555974.1:432508-437379 GCF_001515605.1 Sinocyclocheilus anshuiensis | reverse complement strand
CCACTAGGGACACTTTTGTTACTTTTTTTATTGCACCCATTTAAACTCCTCGAATCCACTCAATTTTTTTGTGTGTGTATTCCCGGTGCAAGTGTGACAGAAGTATGTAAAAGACACATTTATTTGACCCTCTAACTCTAGCACTTTCTATTTGTTAGCTTTGACTGCTTTTATTGTCCTCTTTTGTAAGTCGCTTTGGATAAAAGTGTCTCCTAAATGACAATGTAAATGTAAGTAAAGAAATCTTGGACCGTTACGATCAACACACGATTTTTAGAATTTTTTTGAAAAAACTTTTTGGGTCAAAATGACCCGAGGGACGGTGAAATATCCATCAGGAAGATGTTATTCCAACACAACAGCCAACAGGACTCTGAGAATGAATTATGAATCAAAAAAACCCTGTAAGAATAACAGTTTATCCATGAGGATCGTATTTGACTCTTAAGGGATTCTTGCATTACTCCACTGGGATATTCTGGGATTGGCTCCAATTAGAAATCCCACTAGGAATTCCAATAAAATATTTAAGGCATGCAAAGCTAATGTGTTTGTGCATGTGTGTGTGCGTGTGTGTGTGTGTAAAGGGTTTAACGTGTGAATATCATTAGTCATGTCTCTAAAATTGCAACAGGTTAAATGAAATCCAGACCATTTAAACTAGTTGCCTGCTGGTATCAGCCATAGGAAGTGTTCATCTCCCAGCAGAGGGCACACATGCACACATCCTTTACCAGCCTCTGGCACAGTGCTGGGGACATTCACATGCTAGTGTAATCTAGTGTATCATATAGATATAGACATAGACATAGACATAGGTATAGATATAGATTCTGGCACAGTGCTGGGGACATTCACATGCTAGTGTAATCTAGTGGATCATATAGATATAGACATAGACATAGACATAGATATAGATATAGATATAGATATAGATATAGATATAGATATAGAACAGTTCAAAAGTTTGGGATTGTAAAGATTTTTTTTGTTTTTGAAATCTTATGCTAACCAAAACTGTATTTATTTGATCAAAAATACAGTAAAAACAGCGATAATGTGAAACAATATTACAATTTTAAAAATAATAATTTCCTATTTTAATAGATTTTAAAATGTAATTTATTCCTGTGATGCAAAGCTGAATTTTCAGCATCATTACTCCAGTTTTCAGTGTCACATGATCCTTCAGAAATCATTCTAATATGCTGATTTGCTGCTCAAGAAACATTTCTTATTCCCAATACAACATATACATATCTAATAAAAGCCATTACTTTATGCTAAACCATGAGAGACAAACAATTACAATCCATCAAGGCTTTGAGACGTTCTCCGAGAAATAGGAGGTGACAGCATGTATCTGATAAGTGTGTGTATCCAGCCCAGACGAACCACGTCTGTTTCAAGAGGGCTATTCAGACTCATTACTATCTCATCAAGAAAGGCCCATTCGTTAAGACAATTAATTAGAGTAGCAGACGCCTGTGAAAATTGATAATAATAATAATAAAGGGCGTGATGACTGCTGATTGGTCGACGGGGCAGGGACCCAGGTGCGGGTTTACGATTTTTAATTGCAGTCGAGCATTTTGCACAATGTGCTTTATTAGTTTTATCCTCCGCGATTGACTTGCTAACCTCTTCTGAAGTGGTGCGCGGGGAGCTCTGATATGTGTGACTTGTCACTTATGCGAAGAGTTAGCAAATTATCAGTGAAGAGGATGAGCTGAGATTCAAGAAATGCTCTCAAGACTTGTCACTTATGCGAAGAGTTAGCAAATTATCAGTGAAGAGGATGAGCTGAGATTCAAGAAACGCTCTCAAGCTGTCAGTCAAGTGTTACTAAGAGTGTGAGGCCTAATGAAGACGCCGTGGTGCTCCGCTGGAGGTCTGGAATTAACAGTTTAGAAAGGAAACTGAAGTGTAATGTCGGCACATTAATTAAAGCACTGGTGATTAAAACAAATAAATGTAAAAAAAAAAAAAAAAATGAAGAATATTAACAGTTATCACAATAATTATTATTATCATCCTTATCATTAAAGTATTCATTATAATAATTATTTATTTATTTTAAGCACCAGTTATTATTATTATTAGTAATTAATCATTAATCATTTTTATTCATATGAATGCATAAAATATCATCTTATTTATCATATTTATTTTATATACAAAGTGTGTGTATGTATGTGTGTGTATATATATATATATATATATATATATATATATACACACACACACACACACAAACACACACACACACACACACCCCAACTATTCACAAATGTCACTAAAAAGTCCACATCAATTGTGTGTGAACCTTGTGTGAGTATGAAATAACTAATAAATGAGAACATGGACTTATTCTTGATCAAAGTTGGTCAGAAGTATGTAAGTACAATTTCAGCACAGATGGTCTCATCACTATAACAATCCATCCATAATGAAGCCATCTGCTGAGGAGTGACCACCTGAAAGTAAGAAAAGTTTAACACAGTCTGGTTGTTAAACATGCTGTTCTCATCAGACAAACCTTAAGAAAGTGTCAAATTAGAAAGTCAATAGAGATGAAAAAGACAAAAGCCGCGTTTCCACCGAAATTACCCGGAACAGTTGTACCAGGAACTTTTTTTCCCAGGAACTTTTTCCCCCCAGACCTGTTGCTTTCTGCGTTTCCACTGCGGTCTAAAGTACCGAGACGATTAGGCAAATAGTCTGGTGACGTAGGTCTGCGCGCGTTTCTCAATATATTATATTGAGATAATATTAATAGATGAATAAAATAAAGATCAAAGATTACCTATTAAGATTTACCCAAAACGAATTATATCTTATGTTTATCCACTACAGAGACATCAGAGCCAGCGGCAAATGTCAGAAGGACTAGCCGAGTTGAGGCTAGTCTCCTCGGGATACATGAGCACTGAGCTCCCGCTGATCGCCTGGAGCTCCCGTCTCCGAAATCGGCGAAGCACATTTTCAAATAGGCGCTGTTTTTATAAATAAACCGCAGATTTGAGTTTTAAACAACTACATTCTTGCCTGAAATACTTTTAAAACTACATTTCATGACACAATAACAGTAATATTAAAAAATATATATATATATGCAAATGGTGGTTGAAATACAATGCTGCGTGAACTCAACCAATCAGCATGTTCAGCGCTCAAGTCCTGCCCCCGAAAGTTCCGGACCTTTGAAAAAGTACTACCTCGTGAGCAGGGACTTTCTGAGGGGCAATTTTTTACCCGGAACTTTATTTAGATCCTGGTTCCTGCGGTGGAAACACACCGAGTACCGACCGGCCCAAAGTCCCTAGTTCCTGGGGAAAGTTCCTGCAGTGGAAACGCGGCTAAACTGACACTTTGACGGTTTAAAGTGTGGAAGGCTATGGAATCATAAATGAGCAGAGAGTGAAGTCCCAATTCATCTCTTATTCATCTTCTCTGAGGTCTGTAAAACCGATAAGACTTAATCTAGAAAGGGATGATGGAAAAAAATTCAGAGTAACCTTTACAAAAGTAAAAAGGTACCATGATATTACTCAGAAAATGTATAATGGGAAAAATCCACTACCATGACACTAACGATGGAAGCTGACCAATGTAATGACAGTAAATATCATGTACACAATATTGCTACATTTTATGAGTGTTTATTTTACACAGTATTTACTCAAAATTCTCAAAATAAAATAAAAATAAAAAAAATTATATTTTAAAAATTCAAAAGTAAAATAAAATAAAAATTGTGGATAAATTTACTACAGAGAAAAAATATATACACAAAGACTTCATTATAACGGAGAAAGGGACCTGGTTAAATGTGGGTTAAATATTATGCTATAATCTATTGCTATCCTTTTAAAACAAAAAATTGGCAGAAACGACTAAATATCCAAATCTGAATACAAGAGTTTTTTTTTAATGCCAAACATCTGCCAATAACCAATATAATGCCTATATTGTGCGTCCCTGTGATTAATCAAACAGTAAAATGATATTACCATTTGAGACTATTAATGAATTTTGGTACTGGCACGAACTGTAATTTGAACGGGAGCGGGCAGTCTAACAATATCCCGTTCCCGACGTCCATTTAGAACAGCATATCTGCGCTTTATTCTTATTGACCACCGGTACAGCTTAAAATGCGGTAGCGGTCGGTAACTCTGGTGTAATTTGAACGGGAGCGGGCGGTCTAACAATATCCCGTTCCCGACATTCATTTAGAACAGCAGATCTGCGCTTTATTCTTATTGACCACCGGTGCAGCTTGCGCTCAGGATGCACGCGCTGCACGCATGCTTTAAACGTCACGTGTTTTATTTGCGTGGTCTGTACGCAGCATGTGCATAACGATGCTCAGAGCAGGCTGTACCGGTGGTAAATATACGGCCCTCAGACAGAACAGGCAAGTGTGGATGCGCTGTCCTTGAAGGACGTTCAACTCGGTTTTGTTTATATTTTGCAATTTTAAATGAAAGATGTCGTATTTATTTATTTTTCTCTGCGACACTTTTCCTACTGTGTTAACAGAAAAATGTCAAACGAATTTAGTATTTTCACAAGACAAATAAAAATAGCTAATAAGCAATTTTTGTACAACCTACATTTTTATTCTCTCTGCGACACTTACTACACACACACTCCCTACTGTGTTGTCAATGTTAAACTAATTGTATCCTGACAAGACAAATAAAAATAAGAAATACAATTTTTTTCCTACTGTGTTGCATAAAATATTAAACGAATTTTGTGTCTTAAGATAATTCATATAAATTAAAGTCAAAGTCAATAAATTTAAGACTCATGACAAGACGAATAAAATAACACAATTTTGTGCAGACTACACTTTTATTTGT
>NW_015555974.1:432080-432260 GCF_001515605.1 Sinocyclocheilus anshuiensis | reverse complement strand
ATATCTAAATTTAGCGGGAACGGTCGGGTCGGGAAGAAAATTATTCTAAGCGGACAGCGGGTGAACAAAGAGTGAACATATAGCGGGAGGATGCGGAATAGAACCTTGCGGGAGCGGGCAGGAGCGGGGCTAAAAAAAAACAGTCCCGCGCAGACCTCTAGTTTAAGGTTAAAAAAAACA
>NW_015555974.1:431420-431650 GCF_001515605.1 Sinocyclocheilus anshuiensis | reverse complement strand
CTAGTTGTGTCCTCTTTTGGAAGGCCAAACAAAGTAGTTTCGCTTTCACAACGAAACACACAGCATCTCCACGACATGACGTGGCGGCAACAATACTACAGCGAGAATCAAAGTTAAGTGTAGCGAATCAGCTCATGGGGAAATATGAATAATTCATCATAACTAGTTATAATTAATTATAAATATTTAGATCCGCTGTAGATATTTACTTGACCTCTCAGGGTCAACTG
>NW_015555974.1:430018-430663 GCF_001515605.1 Sinocyclocheilus anshuiensis | reverse complement strand
TTTAATCTTTGCAACTTTAGGGATCTTATCTATTCACGAACAGCTTGTAACACTCCAAAGAGAAAGGAAAACTTGAAATCGCATCATATGACCCCTTTAAGCAATCTGTACTTTTTCAATTCTTCTCAATGGATGCACAGCGTACCTGTATTTGACGCACCGTAAACTCTAGTGTGAAGGCGCACGACTCGCCGTTGCTTTGCTGATAGCGCTGTTTCTCTCACACATGCAAAGAGAGAGAGTCAGAGTAAACAATATTCTTTGTTGTATTTTCCTGTCAAAATAATGGGAGTTCATTTAGAATTATTCAGCTTTTAAGAACAAGCAGAAGATATGCAGGTTTCTCCTGTAGTGGGCGGAACTAATGTGCAAACAGCAATCTCATTGGCTGGCGCTCATCTATTACAGTCTCTGTTTTGATTGCAAATCAGTTCGAGTGAACACTGACAATGTGATTAATATTAATGAATGTCATACTTTGATGTCATACACCAATCGGTCTGCGCAGCACTGGTTGAAGTCGAACACACCTAGGCTGAATCTGAAATTGCCCCCTATACCAGTAGCCCCTCACTGCAGAACAAAGATCCAGAGGGTGGGGTTGGATCCACATCTAGGGGGTGGAGATGGTAGGTTTAGGGGTGG
>NW_015555974.1:420364-425776 GCF_001515605.1 Sinocyclocheilus anshuiensis | reverse complement strand
GGGTGGAGATGGGTGGGTTTAGGGATCAGGGGGTGGAGACGGGTAGGTTTAGGTATATGTAAGGTGGGAAGAGTTGGATCTGGATCCAGCCTTGCCCCCTGGATCTTGTGTTCTGCAGTGAGGACCATCTCCCCTATACCCTCATTCACTATTCCCTACATTAGGCCACTAATACAGTTCACTTGAAGGAAGAAATGAAAACGAGTGAGTGAATTCAGACACGGAGTGCACCGGAAGGACTGCCGCTTTTGCATAGTTTGTGCTTGCTGTTTAACAATCATTTGAAACTGGCAAACTGGCAGCTCCAGGAGTAATATGAAAGGAATTATCATGAACGCTGTCATGGAAATTATGTATAAACCTTAATTAAACAATTTAATAATCAATTTACAACAAATTTATACCTGTATTGTATTACACTGTGTGTCGAGGATACCTAGGGCTAGAAGGGATGGGTGTATTGATCCTGAAGTATCGATTTATATCGATACTGATGCGAGTATCGAAAGTATCGATACTTAAATGAAAAATATGGATACTAAGGTGTGTTTTTTTCCCAGTGATTTTGTTTATTTAACAAATAATTAATCCGTACAATATGCATTGTATTAGACGAATAACCTGTGTTAGAAAATAACTGTGTAAGATAGAACTATTTTCCTGCTCATCTGAACACACGCAAATGTTGCAAGACATAACCAATCAATCACAGCGAGCGTTCACTCACTTCTAAACACTTCTAAACTCAATTCAAACAGGGCTGCGTTTCCAAAAAGTATCATAAGAAACCATTTATTCTTTTGGGAACGGCAGCCCAGAACAATGAGAACAGAAAAAAAACATATATGTTTGAGTTATTTTACAATAAACCAATTGAAATTGTAGCCTATTGATCATGTTCTATTCTGTAATGGTAATATAACATACACTGTCAGAATAAAAAGGTTGCATTTTATGCGTGCAACAGCCTTTCACTGGCAGTCCCTTATGAAAATGAACCATGGTTTTACTAAAGTGACCGTTGGCTCACTGATGTTGACGAAAAACTATCAAACACGATACCCAGCCCTAGTCAAAATACAGTAAAACATTAATATTGTGAAATATTATTACAATTTAAAATAACTATTTTCAATTCTAGTATATTATAAAACGCAATTAATTCCTGTGATGCAAAGCTGAATTTTCAGCATCATTACTCCAGTCTTCAGTATCACGTGATCCTTCAGGAATCATTCTAAAACACTAATTTGGTGCTCAAGAAAATTATAGTAGTAATTATTTTTATTATTATTATTATTGAAAACAATTGTGTTGCTAAATATTTTTGTGAAAATCATGATACTTTTGGGAGAAGAGGATTCTTTTTCAATCTGCGTCCTTGTTGGAAAAAAAAAAAAAAAAAAAGCACTTACTGACCCCAAAAACATTTGAACAATAGTCTACTGTATACTGAGGGAGGTAAAATTGGTAAATCTAGAGACTGAAATATCATAGACCCAAAACACCTTAGCAACCATAAATTACTGCTCTACAAGCCACTTTGAACACCTTAGCAACTGCCTAGCAATGAAATGGCTATTAGCTGTGCATGGAACCTCTTCCGTGTTATGGCTGTTGCTATAGAATCAAATGAAAAAAAATAATTATGGTAATTCAGAAAAGATGTGAATGCACAAGTCTGTCTACCTAAGGAACAAAAATATACATCTTAGAACATTAAACACATACACACAAAATACATTAAAGATCTAACTTTAAAATGTAAGGCCAAAAAAGCTAGAGAATATAAAAAATATTAATAAATGAATAAAAGTTAGCGCAGATCATTGGCCATCATATTTTCAGTCAATCTCTGTACTGCACTGTAATTCTACTCACTCCTGAATGCTTTATGAAGCTGAAACTGTGACTTTGTGGCATCAAATAAAGGCATGAAATCATCGCTGCGTTTTGTTCATCAGTGAAAATGAGTTCCCACAGCTCTTTCCCCAGTTTCTGAATAGCCTTAATCAATCAAATTATTCATATATTATGATATTTTTTATTAGAATCAACCTTCTGCATTTGAAAAGTAATCGAATGAACCCGCGGCTCATATTAGCTGAATAGTGCTTAACTATGCCGGCAAATTGAGAAAACTGCAATAGTTAAACGTTCAGCTCGAGCAATCAGGCTCTATTCAACGAGCATGATCACACTCTCAATGACGACAGACGTGAAATGAAAAAAAGACAAACGTGTTTCAAAATTAGCTGGATGCCAGTGATGCTAAATATTGACTTAAAATGCATGCTGGCCTGCTATATATTTTAAATGTTTGTGGCCCAGAGACACACTACAATGCATGTTAATTTGCAGTCTACAATTGCATCAATTACTCAGAAGTCATTTATTCTGAATTAGCTTTTGAAATATGTGCTAATTAGCATGGCAAATTCATTAGGCCTATTTACGAGGTACAAAACATCACAGGGATGTCACTTGGGGAAAAAACAAACATCTAAAATAAAGGGAAAACATTTTTATTTATAAATCAAACAAATCCTGTATTTATAAATCCTGTATAGACTTTACTGTACAATGACTTAATGTTTTCTAACGTGAGTTAGATCTAGTAACATCTTGCAGTGAGTGAACAATATATTTTTAAAACATTCATTAATGTTTGTGAATGTTATTTAATACAAACACTTGATCATTCATGTTTGTTCATTGTGCATTAAATAATTTTAACAGATTGAACTTTGAAATTAACCCTAAGAAGAATAATTACCATATAACTATTGTTTATTGTTAAAAAACATAACAGGGATGACACTTGGGGAAAAAACAAACATCTAAAATAAAGGGAAAACATTTTTATTTATAAATCCATCAGAAATGCGAGAGGAATCAAGAGCTGGTAAATTACACAACTGCACAAAAACAGAAGGATCTGAATTAACATTGAAGTAACATTGAATGAACACAGACAAGCTTTTAATCTAAGATAATGAGTAACAGGAATTTTTTTTAATGTACAACAATATATATCATAACCCAGGTCACCGTAAAAAGGAAAAACAAGGAACAATAAGACTGACCATCCCAAATTACAACTGTTGCATAAAAGAACTTTAATATATACTGTGACTTTCACATACAAAAAGGGGGAAAAAATAAATGTACACTACTGTTTAAATGTTTGGTGTCAGTAAAACTTTCTTTGAAGAAAACTAATACTTTTATTGAGCAAGGACACATTAAATTTATCAAAAGTGACAAAGATATTTATGTTACAACAGATTTCTATTTCAAATAAATGCTATTCTTTTTAACTTTCTATTCATCAAAGAATCATGAAAAAAATATATTATGGTTGACAAAAATATTAAGCTGTTTTCAACACTGATAATAATAAAAAAAATGTTTCTTCAGCGGAAAATAAATTAGAATGATTTCTGAAGGGTCATGATTTCTGAAAATTCAGCTCTGTATCACAGGAATAAGTTACATTTAAAAAGACATTAAAAAAAAAAAAAACATTTTAAATTGTAATAATATTTCACAATATTGCTGTTTTATACTGAAATACTCCCATAACTGTCTCACCCAGAATAATCAATTCAATTCATACTAAAATGAACGTCTGATCACCAAAAAAATGAAAATGCAAATGAAATAGTTTAAATAGGCCTAGTAAAATAAAAAGTACTATTACATTTTTTCCAACCAAAGAACAAAAAACATGACTCCAATCAAAACAAATAATATTTTTTTTTTTTGTTTTTTATTAAATTTATCACATATAAATTTCAGTTCATTAAGTAACATTTAAGAGAGTATTTTTTCCCGTCAGAATCAGAAACGATTGGTCCCAAATTACAATGGAAATGCCAATGGGAAACCTGTTCTGATTCCATTTGGAGATTTTCCTGACTAGGTGCTGAATAAAACTCTCCTCTCTAATGGCTGTTAACCTGTCCATTCTGATGAGCTGCGATGACAGCACCGGCACACAGGGACAGGCCCATAATGCATCAGTGAGTGACAGTGAGTGGAAGTGAATGATAGGGCTGTACAGGTAATGCGGATCTTGGCAAAGTAAAGTGCTCTGTTATCATAGGGTGTAGTAGGTGCTTTAGGTCATTATCAGTGAAACTCTCTCTCACACACACACACACACACACACACACACACACACACACACACAATCACCATTCATCATCTGGAGTGGCTGATTATGGGAATTAGGCAAAGAGATGGGAGGCTGAACGCATGATAAGCTCAGAAAGGTGGGTGAGGAATCCTTTATGGTCAGTATGATAATGCCAGATATCAAGTATATTGACATACCTGTATTGTGCTCCTAAACATTTGTCTTTGAAGCTGACAGCAGTGTAACGCATGCAGAATGAGGGCAGGAGTAAATATAACCAAAACCCAAGTAATCCATGAAGTGGCCTCAGAAGTGGTTTTAAATTCTAACTTATCAGTTTAATAAATTAAGAAATCAGTATAGACCTCTCGCTCGATGAGCAAAAGTGCAGGGACGATCCTTCTTCGTCCGTCTCAAAAGCCTTTTTTTAAGATTTCTTGTAAATTAAGTGTTCGTTTAAATGAAAAGTTTTCCAAAAATGCGATACTGTCATTATCTATTCACTGTGATGTTTTTCTTTTATGGAGAACCAAAGGAGTTATTGTTGCACAATGATCTATACGATGAAAGTGAAGGACGATGAGAGCCGCTGAACTTTAAAACAACATTATCCAAATTATCTAAAAGTAGCCCATATGACTATATTTCAAATGTTTTGAATCCATACTTTGCCGTTATGTAAAAAAAGAAAGTCATTAACTTGAAAAACTGCATTCAAATTTGATTCATTTATATATGTTGCGCCAGGTTTGACATCAAAGACACACGAGAGCCAATGAGGTTTAACAGCATTGTCATCAAACCTGGTAAAACATGTTTACATGTTTTGACGTGTCATTGAGCTGAACTTGAGCGAGAACTAGATTTGAGTACAGCACAAAAATTCTTAGCAAATAATAGCTTGTCCCTCACACAAAGCAAGCAAAGTCCCATTTCCATTTTTTTCCAAAATTTGTGTTGTTGCATTTTGCCTCACTTTGATGGTTTTTCATTGAAACAGTTGTTTTGTTTTTTTTGTCAGTTATGTACCAAACTCTGGAATAACCTTCCTGATAATGTTCGGGGTTCAGACACACTATCTCTGTTTAAATCTATATTAAAGACACATCTCTTTGGCGAAGCATTTAAATAATGCATCTCATAATCTTGTACTGCAGTTATATCTGATCAAATGCACATTATTATTCTTTAGTTTGGGTTAAACAAATCAGTTTTGCTTGGTTGGAACAGCAGCTACGCTAATTATGTCTCTATTTGTTTCTCTGTTTCTG
>NW_015555974.1:419714-419906 GCF_001515605.1 Sinocyclocheilus anshuiensis | reverse complement strand
AGCTTCAGTCTGGATCCAGAACACCTGAGAAGAGATGATGCCAACCCCTCAGAGGACCTCAGATTAGTGTTGTCAAAAGACCCGGTATTTCGGTACCAAGTCAGTATTAAAAAAATGAAACGTTACGGTACCAGGTTTTCTTAAGTACCGGTGGTACCGAGTACCCGGTCAACCCGGTTCTTGATGCGCTAT
>NW_015555974.1:413247-419217 GCF_001515605.1 Sinocyclocheilus anshuiensis | reverse complement strand
TAAAGTTGCTTTGCAATGATTTGTATCGTGAAAAGCGCTGTACAAATAAACTTGAATTGAATTGAATTGAATGTACATTAGGGTTTTATGTTACATCTTATGTGGTTAAATTAAATATTTACTGCATTATATTACTGTCATTTTTGTTTCCATGATGGTGTTCTGTATTGCACAACACTGTGCTCCTTCTATTTCTTAATATTTACTGTACCTCAGCTTGTGGAAAAGCTTGTAATGAACTTTGATTCTGCATGTGGCTTTCCCATTCCCACCAGTGTTTTAATGGTTGCTATCAGTATATTATAAAAGGTACAAAACATATTTTAATACTTCAGTAGGATGGTATATTAACTTAAACAGTTAATTAAATATATATATATTTAGGGTTTTATGTTACATCTTATGTGGTTAAATTAAATATTTACTGCATTATATTACTGTCATTTTTGTTTCCATGATGGTGTTCTGTATTGCACAACACTGTGCTCCTTCTATTTCTTAATATTTACTGTACCTCAGCTTGTGGAAAAGCTTGTAATGAACTTTGATTCTGCATGTGGCTTTCCCATTCCCACCAGTGTTTTAATGGTTGCTATCAGTATATTATAAAAGGTACAAAACATATTTTAATACTTCAGTAGGATGGTATATTAACTTCAACAGTTAATTAAATATATATATATATATATATATTACTGTAAAGTTAGATTTAAAACATAAAATCTAAAATGTCACTACAATATTTTTCTAGTAAGGTTCTGGCAACAGCTAAGTCTTTTAACATATTTGTTTACTGTGGACTTTTATGTAATGTTTTTTTCCACGTTCACTGCATGAAAAACAGTTTACAGATTGTTCGTTCACTGCATGAAAAACAGTTTACAGATTGTTAGTTATCTCATTTTGTATTTCACTTGAAAAAGAAAGTCATAATCAGATTTGGTCTGACATGACGGCAAGTAAATGATGATCATTTTTGGATCCCTGTCAGATATCTACCCACACAAGCAGACACCAAAGGTCATCATAACCAAAATGAGTGAAAGTTCATAATACCAAAACAGAAAGAGAAAAATAGAATATTACATTTCAAAGAGAAGAACTGGAGTGATTAAGTGTTTAATTGACTAAAGGAAACAGTGTGGCACGTCCTCCCAGCATGACCTCTCCGTCTCCCAGAGTCCACCAGGGTCCCGGCTACAGCAACTCCACGCATTAGCGTCATTCATCATCCCGCACTGAATATTCATGGGCAGGGCCAGAGGGTCATCGTTTCTTGCTGGGGGTTAATGGGCATCAGATAAGGGGTGGGGCCGTAATCTGATTCCATCGCCATGGCAACTTCACCCTAATCAACCTCCATAGGAGGTGAAGAACAGTCTAATGAAGATGCTGTGACTCCCTCACACTGGCTTTGTATTAAAGTTGATTAGCATGCGCTACTAACGGTGAGACCTCATCACAGTGGAATGTTTCCAAAGGATGATAAAGATTATTATAACAGAGACAAAAGCCGCTTGACTGCATAATGGGCCCGGTCAGTGTGAAAAATGGGTTTCCAAGAATGGTTTTTCAGACTAAATGGAAGGAAAACACTTTCAGGAAGAAAAGGAAAAATGCATTTAGAATGCAATATCGTGCAGGAATCAATAGCAGCATTTCCTATTCAGCCCAAATTTTATGCCAGAAAGTTTGTCAGAATGGCTCTGTTCTAAAACTAAGTGGGCTGCTTATCGAAACAGCAATGTTAGGCATCAAGAGGCTTTGGATATGAAGACTGATGCAAACAGGATGACAGAAAATGATTAATGCAAGCATCACTTTTGCTGTTGCTTGAACTCAGTGTTAAAGGTGCAGTAGGAAATAAATCCTTCTGTGAGATGATGTGGCTTCTTACACAGAATAAGGCAAGCAACATATTTCATAGCATTCTAAGCAGTGATAAAAGCATTGCATCATAAATATACTTTATTTTAAAGAAAATTATAATAATAATAACTCAGATAAACCATATATTGTCAAAATCGTGTGTTTATTAGTCACGTTGAATCAATAAAAGCAGTTAAATCTTCTGTTTATCCAGCTACCGCTATAGGCATTTCCTGGGTTTCTTCTGCGAGGCGTATTCGGAGTTTCAGCGCGAGAGCGCCCTCTGGCCTTTGGATGGAGATTTACTGCTGATCACAGAACCGTGCTTCACTGAAAGATACGCATGACAATCGCAGCTTCTGTCGAATCGCGATTATGATTCCATTTCGATTTATCGGTCATTAGCATTAAAGTTAGCATTTTGCAAGATCTCCTACTACGGCTGCACACCCTAGTAGGAGATCTTGCAAAATGCTAACTTTAGCCTGATAGCACTGAAAGCGAACGTCCCTCTCTGCAATCGCCGTCCAAAGCCATGCCCCCTGAACGCATATACGCTGACAGATCAGAGTACCAGAGACAACATTACTACAATAGGCTACATCAGCGGTTCCCAATTCCAGTATCTCTTATCACGTGCGACGTTTGCTCTATTCGACCGCAAGTGCCCTGCGAAGTGGACATCACCGGATATTCCGCCATGATTCCAGTTCGAAGTGAGCGTATATATTCCATACAAAGGGCATTAAAGTGTGCGAGACGTAAAATTTAAATAGCATTTATTTACAGAGGTATATTATGTCACACTTCACACTTCTCTAGTAAGTTTCGTCTGTGTGTGAAGACGCTGCACAGTGCAAATCTGTGAATTCCCCCTGCTCAGGGAGTAGGGAGCAATGAACACTGTGTAGGGATCATATCGATCGGAACACAGTTCATGCACGTAGCTCACTTCTAACGAGCTGGTTATCTAAATCGGGTGTGTTAACTAAGCAAGACATGCAAAATATGCAGAGCGGGTTGCCGCGAGGACTGGAATTGGAAACCGCTGGGCTACATCATGTGTCATTCACCGGTGAGAAAACTTTATAGTACAGTTAGTAAAAGTACTACAATACCAGGAAGGAAGATCGGGTTGTTGATGTTTGTCTGTCATTCTTGCTCTGTCTGCACAGTGTGCGTGAACGCGCTGATGACGTATCCTGTCTGCGCAAACAGGGTGCGCAGAGGTATGCTAATACATACGTCGACAGGCAGTTAGGAAAGCCAATTAAAACGTTCGGACCGAAAGTTTTGATTGGACGAACATTTCTTGGTTCATACGTCTTCCACAGAATATATAAATACAGATAAATACATTTAGACCACTTAACTTAATAATTGCTATCGGGATGAGAAGAGACTTTCAACCAGCATAACAAAAACATTTTCTTTAGACAATCACCTATTGCACCTTTAAGAGTTTGTTTAAATTAACTCTTATTTGGCATGTCGCGCCGCACCACATCCAGTGTAGACAGCATCAATGATTTTAATGGATTCTACAGTATTTTGTCGCGCCGTGCCGCTCGCGTCCGGTGTAGACACAGTGTAAGCATTAAACTTCAACACATAACTAGTCCAGCACTGTCTGTGCTACAGAAACCTCAAATCAAGGAAGGTGGTTTTATTACTTTTCGTAAGTGATCCAACTTATTTTCGCCTGGTGGACAACAAATTCAGAGATTTTAGAGTTAGCAATTACCCAGAACACCCTAACAACTCCATAGCAATATGCTTAAAAAACACTCAGAACACCTTAGCAAAAGCATAACAACTCCCTGGCACTAACAACATTAATGTATTTTCATAAATATAAAATAACCAGAATCTCTCCTCTAATACACAAAGACACTCAATTTTCATGCATCTTCATGTGTCAACATCTGCAGATCTATATTTGTAATTTGTCTATCCATATCACAACAAAAGCACACAGATCATATGAATAAAAACAATAAATTAGAAAGCAGCTCAGAGTGAAATATCAAATCATTTTTCCATGTCCCTAATAGCTAAACAGCTGAATTCTGCCAACAACTTCTTCCCCAGAATAACTATTTAATTCCTAATAAACTTAACCAGTTTTAAGATCTCAAAAATGTGAAAATTCAAATGAACGAAGCAACTTAATCATTAATAGCTTTGAATATCATATGAATATTTTATTAGCAATTATTCAACCCCTGCTGAGTAAGAATTTATAATCTGTTCCATTTATTCGACTAGACTTATTATTATGCTTATCATTTAAATTAAAAAAAAAATTATAAGATTATGCTATGCAAAATGTCCATTTATGACACAAATGGCATGAATATTAATATTAGGTAAAATGATTCATATTAAGTAGGGCAGATGTAGTTATTCAGTCAGGGCTATTGGTTTATATTGTTTCACAGCTTGTTACACAAGAAGTGAAAAAAAAAAAGTAAATGTGTCAAACTGGTTCCAAACTGGATCCAAAGCTCCTGAAATAGTGATGATTTCATTGGTGTGTACGCCAATCCGCTCAAGGCAGGGAGGGCAGGCTAAACAAGTCCCAGCTAAACGTCTTTTTAGCACACTGAAGTAACTTGTTTTGCTAGTTCCCACTGCTTCTAGATGTCCAGACAGCTCAACAAAACTTGGCAGACTCCAAATATATTACAGTAGATTTAGTTAATTACAGACTTAACACATCATATTCAAATGAAAACTAAATTAATAATGAACTAAACAACCTGAACTCGGAGATGGCCACTGCTATAGACAAAGTGATTTGTCACTTGCAGGAAACGTAACTGCATTCAAACATACCGTACATTTTAGAGCCAAACATGCTAGATAACAGTATTCATAAAATAGAAAAAAACCTCTCTGCCCAGCTGTAGTGTTTGTGAATAAGTACCACGGTAGACTTACCTTGTCTTTGTCCTCCACCAGGTCTGTCAGCATGTCATCTGGGTCCAGGATCCCCCCGTCAACATACTCCACATGGTGCGTCCGCACCAGGAATTCCCCATCCTGTTGAAAACAATAGGTCCATTAGAAGTCCCCCGTTCAACAACAATACACGAGACTAACGATGAGTTAGGAAGTTTTGGATAGACAGCATGCTGCTTAGTTCTTATAATTAATAGAAATCATGCTTCTGCAATCAAAGGACGTCCAGAAGTATTAGCAGATAAAGAGATCACATTATACGTATCATTATTAAACGAATAGGCTTGTTCTGACTCTGAAATTTGATTGGATGAGCTACAGAATAATTATTTATTATGTTTACTAATCAAATTAATAATTTATTTAACACCATGTTTTTGTTGTTGCCACTTTACCACAGTAAAAATTACTGTAACAATCTCAATTTCTTTGAGAACCACATTATTGCACAAAAGTAGGGGTGCTCCGATTGATCGGCTACCGATCACTATCGGCCGATAATCGCTTTGGGATGATTGATCGGCGGTCTCTAAAAAGGCCGATCTCAAAAAAACGATCTCAAGCTGATGGCACGCGCCTGCCGTGAGAGTTTTGGCATGACATGCAGCGGCACGTCTCAGTCTGGCGGGTGAAATAATTATAATGCTAAAGGTGAGGTACTCACCTTCATATTTCTTCATTAAATAACTTATAAAGTCATTTGAAAACCTTGAGTGAGACGTAATTTCACAAACAGCGTGAGTGAATCACCGCGCGCTCTCTTTCTTTCTCTCTCTCTCAAAATGCGCAAATGGCTTCAAATCACCACACATCGCGTCTGTCCATAAGCGAGCTACACGCTGCAAAGTTGACACAGGAATTGTCACTTGCACAATCGAGGCAGTGTCAATTTTTTCCGCGCTCATGTTAACGGATTAAAGCGTTCACACTTCACACGGTTACGGTCCGGCAGTGCGATCCAGGAGCAGTGCGTCTGCAGCAGTGCAGAGATCTTTATTTTTGCTCTGCTGCAAGCGCTGAATTAACAACCCTCTACATTGCGAGTAAATCACTCGCATATGCGACTAAATCTTACTCTGGGCAACTAAATGATGTCTAATATTAGCCACTGGCTAATAAATTCTCAGATTTTACTCG
>NW_015555974.1:396970-411155 GCF_001515605.1 Sinocyclocheilus anshuiensis | reverse complement strand
TTTGTTGAGATAGTGAATTGGTGGGTTTTTGTTAAATGTGAGCCAAAATCATCACAATTAAAAGAACCAAAGACTTAAACTACTTCAGTCTGTGTGCATTGAATTTATTTAATACACGAGTTTCACAATTTTAGTTGAATTACTGAAATAAATTAACTTTTCCACGACATTCTAATTTATTGAGATGCACCTGTATATAAATCTAGAAGTAAATGCAAAAGTAAAAAGCACTGAATAATGTGTTGTTTAAACACAATACATATAAGCATGTCTGTGAAAGATTGTATTACTGTACTGTGTAAAAAAAAGAATCACAATGCTGAAAAAGCATTTTAAGTAACAATGTTTGGATTTGAAATCAAAATAATGGATAAATGTTGTGTTTGTGGTAAACAGCCACGGATCAGTAGCGGACTCCTAGCTGCTTCCTGCTTCCCCTCTCACAAGAGTCACCTAAGAGAGGAATTCCCCCCATTTTCAAAAATGAACCCTGAATAAGATCTGTGATCGGCCTCAAAAACCCTGATCAGAGCACCCCTACACGAAACATAACCATGCAAAATACAATAGCATTTGTTTGCCCTCATTTGACATGCTAGAGGCAAGCTAGCCGAGACAACCCTCATTTGTTTCGCCAGAAAGCCCTTTAGTCATGATTAGGAAACAATAGCAGCTTTAATGTACTTCTGATGTGTCCATGTGCATGAATGTATGGAAACCAAGGAAGCGGTGACAATAAAAGGTGTGACTTTCCTGTTTCTCAAAGGTTCAGTCCTACAGCACAAACTGACATTTTACGATTCAAAGGGCGCATAGAATTAGGGAGCAAACTAAAACTGGCTTGCTAATATGAATATACTGACAACTAAAGTCCTTTATTCACTGTACAATACGGCCTTGAGTGCCTTATTGCTTTTTTTAAAGACAGGCACATCAAAGCAAGAAATCTTTTCAAAAGCTGTGATAAATCACAACTAGCCAAAATATTATATACAATAAATAATAAAAAATACAAATGCATATACATACATATACTTCTGTTCAAAAGTTTAGGGTCAGTTTTTTTTTTTTTTTTTTTAAGAAATGAATACTTTTATTCAGCAAAGATGCATTAAATTGATTAAAAGTGTTGGTAAAGACTTTTATATTGATTTAAAAAACAAATGCTTTTGAAATTTCTATTCATTGAAAAATGAATCATGTTTTCCACAAAAACAGCTTTCAACATTAATAAAAAGAAATGTTTCTTGACCCGCAAATCAGCATATTAGAATGATTACACTTCAAAATATATTCAAATAGAAATATGTTATTTTAAATTGTAATAATACTTCACAAAACAGATAAAATGCTGTGATGAATTTCTTCCATTGGCCCTGACAAGACAACAGGATGAGATGGGTTACAGGTTGAAGGAGAACTTCAATTTATGGTGGGAACAAATACCATCATGTGTACACATGTAATCCGATAAGATAAGTCATAGTTGTGAGTTTGTCATAGTTTGAATACCATCAGCTCATTACCAAACAAACTCGCTGAATGACTTTCCTACTTGGATTGGGGGAAACAAGACTACTACAATGGTCTGAGAAAACGTGTTTGGCTGGTAATGCATGACATAACAGATCCAGGTCAATGCCTTTTCAGTAGAAACCTCAATGAAACTGTAAACACACATGACAATAAATGCTACAATCATCATGTCATGTAATCATGCTGAATGTCAAACAGCAGTCAACAAAACTAGTGCACTTTGATACAAACCATGTAAGTCATTTTGTGAAAACTGCATATGTTTTATTTATTTATTCATTTATTTTTTATTCATTTAAAAACCAAATCAAGTTCAGTCAAAACTGTGTGAATGATCTATGATCGTCTTGAAGACATCGAACAAACCAGTAATATTTTGCACCATATGCCACCAAAAGTGTATAATTTCATAACTTTTATAGAGTTACATTATAGCAAATGAAAAACGTTTCAACGTTTAATGAAATTATATATTTTTCTGATACATAAAATAAGCTGCTAAAAATATTTTGGCTTTTTTTAATTAGGTCAGCGAGAACAGAATGTACAGTACTCAATAGAAAAACTACACTACATTGAAAATCTTGATTTTTTTTTTTTTTTAAACCTTAGATTAAACAGTGTATAGTATATAATTTTATTTAATGCCATGTCAGCATCTGGGGCTATTTTCATGGCAAAACAATTAACAATGCAAATATCCCATAAATACAATAAAACCAAGCAAACAAAAACACAGCAAGTAATATTATACAAGATTTGTTGAATTAACATATGATAAAAATTCTAAAACCTTTTCAGGCAATTAAACAATGTGTAAGAATTTTTAAAAATATATATTACATCAAATCTAACATATTTAAGAATTTTCTGTACTGAATGGTGTAGGATACTTTGAAACAATTTTCTCTCAAAATTTGCTATTAAATTTCATAAATAATTACAAAGAAACTGCAAGTAACATTGAATTTTAAAATGAAATGCTGAAGCAGAAAGTCTGACTACTACTGACTACTTACTATTTTCTTGTAAAACATACTCCAATAATCTTTTTTTTATTTACAACTTTGAAAAAATTAAAAATTTGTCACTGATCATCCGGCTCCTTTGTTGAGATGGTCAGAAGTTCTTCTAGCTTAAACTGAAGAATAAGTTTCTCTTTGCAAACAAGCACATACTCTGTAGAATTTCTAAAGAAAACCAGTACTCAAACAAAACCAATCCAAACCTCCATATTTGTTCATAAAAGCAGCTTCAATCCTCACAAACACTTTAAAGGGGTCATATGATGCTTTTTTAAAGATCATTATTTTGTGTATTTGGTGTAACAGAATATGTTGACATGCTTTAATGTTCAAAAAACCCATTATTTTTCAAATTAAAGTGCTTTTGCTTTCGCCTAGAAACACACAGCGTCTCCCTGACATGGCTGCTTCAACACTAACTGTGGTTACTGAAACCACGCCTTCTTTCTTTGCGTGCACATTTGGGCGCATTATGCAAATATTCCCACATAGTGACCTAGATATGTGGGGGCGTGTTAGAACGAGCCGTTTTAGGGGGGCGTGGCAGAGTCTTAACTTTGATAAAGAATATCTCTTTGGGTTTGTGACTTTAGTCTTTGCAACTTCAGGGATCTTATCTATGCACAATCAGCTTGTAACACTCCAAAGAGAAAGGAAAACTTGAAATCGCATCATATGACCCCTTTAAAATGGAAGCTGATGCCATCCGAGCACAAAAAAAGCAGTTCCTCCAATCCAGAATGAAAAAGTGACACTCAAACCAACCCAGATTAACACACACACACTGATATTTACATCCACCCTGCTGGCGTGGAAAAGTGTTAATGCTGTTTAGGCACATATGTCTGTCTGCTGGGACTGTTTTCAGCTTCATGAAACCATCTGAGCAACATTTGCCATGGAAGAAGAACACACCTGGTGCTTTTTTTTTTTTACACACACCAGCTCTCATAACACTAGGGGGAAAAAAAAAAAAAACGTTTAGACATTTAAACAAGACACATGGTCCGACAGCTGAGCTACAAGCTTCCCACAGCAAAAACTGGAAATATTAATTCAGATTCATTATCAGTAATATTACATTATGCCAGTGACCTGGAAATATGGAGTATGTGTGCAGCTACATATAACTTTAACTATTTTGTTCTTTCTTGTTTTGCCACCACAAATCCTCTAAAACACCATGAGAAAACCAAACATAAAAGATCTGATTACCTGTGCATGAAACAGCAGGAAGTTCTGAGGAGTTGTTTGGTCTCAAATGTCAAACACAACCAGTAATCAGTCTCTCCATCTATGAGAACTGAGAAGTCATTTCAACATGCACTAATTGTAAATGATTCCTCAGAGCTACAATCTTTAATTACGTTTTTTTGTTGTTGTTGTTGTTGTTTGTTTGTTTTCTTTTGCTAAGGCAAGCGCATTATGATTACTTTTGTGTAAGGGTTAATGATCTGAACAAACCCCTAGCGCAAAGTACTAAATGTCAGCAAAACTCATCCTGCATGGTTTGTGCTACAACTCCTCTAATCACATGGCTTATTACACTTACATTTTTTTGATAAACTAACCGAAAAGACTTGCATTTTGCAATCATGGAATACACAATGGCATTTTTTACATTTGCTTTGACCTTACAGTCATTAATCAATCATGGCTAAACTGTCTTAACAACATTTTCAAACAATTTTACCTTCATAATCTGATGTATTCCAAAGAGAGCTGGGACAAAAAAAATGACTGGATGGTGAAAAGTGAGTGAATGGAGGAGTGATTGGAGCAGAGGGGTTGAAAAATAAGGTTTGGGCTTATACTTTTAGAGGGTTTCGATGTAACCAATATGAAAAGTCATTTCAGAAGCGGAGCAATTCTGACGAGAGATTTCAAAGACAAACTTTTCTTCTTTGGAAAGCATGCACAGATGAACAGTGGACAATAATTGCAGTAACATGCGTTAATGATGTAAATACGGTCACTTCAAAAGGAACAGTTCACACAAAAATAAATGTTTGCTGAAAATGTACTCGCCCTCAGGCAATCTAAGATGTAGATTCGTTTTTTTCTTCATCGGGAACAGATTTGGAGAAATGTAGCATTACATCACTTGCTCACCAATGGATCCTCTGCAGTGAATGGGTGCCGTCAGGAATGAGAGTCCAAACAGCTGATAAAAACATCACAATAAACCACAAGCAATCCACCCACAACTCCAGTCCATCAATTAACATCTTGTGAAGTGAAAAGCTGCATATCTCTGAGAAACAAATCCATCATTAACACAATTTTAACTTTAAATAGTTGCTTCTGGCCAAAATATGAGTCCATAATCCATAATGATGCTTCCTGTTGTCCTCTCACATCAAAATCCAATTACATATTTGTTTAGAACTGTTTTGGACTGTTTTTGGTTGCAAACAGTGCTTAACCTGTGCAGATTTCTCTCCTGATTCAGACGAGACAGCTTTTTCACTGGAGAAAGCATTGATGACTTATATTTTAGCTTAAAACAATGATTTGAAGTTAAAAACATCTTAATGATGCATCTGTTTCTTACAAACAGGCAGCTTTTCACTTCACAATACATTAGCTGATGGACTAAAGTCGTGTGAATTACCTGTAGATTATTGTGATGCTTTTATCAGCTGTTTGGACTCTCATTCTGACGGCACCCATTCACTGCAGAGGCTCCATTGGTGAGCAAGTGATGTAATGCTAAATTTCCTCAAATCTGTTTCCTTGAAGAAACAAACTCATCTACATCTTGGATGGCCTGAGTGTGAGTACATTTTCAGCAAATTTTCATTTTTGGGTGAACTATTCCGTTTAAGCATATGCATAGGAATGGTCCTATAGGACTTGATATTGCATATCCATTGTGACATTTAATGCCAGAGCAATTTGTTGTAGTGATGGCTGCTGACGCCGAAGGCTTTGTGCTCTTGGAAGTGTGCCACTTGTAGTGATCTCAGCAGTGCTGCCTGCCAAGTCAGCTCTCCAACCATCCTCAGAGGTTAGCAGCGGCCTGACCGAGCCCAGCTATGGCAGGATAATAAAGCAGTTTTCCTCTGCTGTCAGTGAGGTAATCTCAACCAGTGTGTGAGATCTTGCTGGACACGAAAACATTATTGAGTGGGACAGATAGTTTTACTTCACTGTGGACTAACTATATTTTCAAAAGCATAGCAGCAGCTCAGCAGGTTGAATAAGGTAGATTTACCAGTAACCAGTACCAAAAAAAAAGGAAGTTTGTCTTATAATAAATTCGCCAAAAGCATTTATTTCTCAACCTCTCCCCTCCAAACACCTGTAATAGAGACCACTTTTTTTCTGTATGTTTTTCAACTTTAAAATTGTCTGCCAATTGCAATAAATAACAAAACTAAAAAAAATCATTGTTCTTTCTTCAGTATATCATATAGATGTATAGTTATTTCAATAAAGATATATTGCCCCCCTTAGCTTCAATGTACACTACCGTTCATAAGTTTTGGGTCAGCATGTTTTTTTTCTCTCTCTGAACAATCATGTGACACTGAAGACTGGATTAATGGCTGCTGAAAACTCAAATTTGCATCACAGGAATAAATTATACTTTAAAATATATTCTAATAGAAAACAATTGTTTTAAATTTTAATAATATTTTATAATATTACTGTCTTACTGTATACATTACGTTATACAGTTTACTGTATTTTTTATCAAATAAATGCAGCGTTGGTAAGCATAAGAGACTTCTTTCAAAAACATTTAAAAGATCCTACAACTGGCAACACATATTAGTCAGCAATTATAATTGTCAATTGAACATAAAATATGCAGAGATTTTGATCTTTGGTTACAATGCACAACCACTGCAAATACATGTTGCATCCTAAATGGAACTGGAGTAGATATAAACGGGAAGCAAAAAATCGTAACTGTGCAGCCCTGGTAGAGTTAACCTTAAACTTACTCAAATAATCATGCAGCCACATTCACAAAATGGGACCCTGGCCTTCGTTAATAATGCATAATGTGATTTCATTGTTGACATCATTATAAACCGGCCATACCATAAACTAATAACAGCTCATATCTCAAAGTAAATGTAAAATTAAGCATCAATCCATAGCAGAGTCACATTTGCATCTCAAAATTTACAATTAACATCAACACAAATTGCCCATTTGTTATGCGAATATGCACAAGGTCTAATCAAGGAGAACTGCATCACGGATGCACCGCTATCATAGATGAAGGGCTCAATACTTCAGTGACGCACGAGACCAGAGAGGTGGGTTGACAGAATAGATAAGCTCCCACGTCTACCCCAGCACGCCTGGCACTGTCCCATCCCATCCGACTGAACCAATCTCAGCCGATAACATCCATCAGTCAGGCATACTAAAACCTCCCATAAAGCCAGCCATCTCAGCCCAAGAGCCCAGGCCAAACTAATCAAACACAGCCTGCCACCTGCATTTGGAGATAGGGAGCGATTAATGACACGGCTGTGTTCGTCACGTAAGTCCCGCTTTATTCCAACTGGCATTTAGTGCAGAAGCTGGACAAAAGGAATAGAATAGTTAACGGTGACCAACCATTGCAGTACTGACTGGTGCTCACTGAGGAAAACAAACACGTACGGATATAAATGATATCCCCTCTATAGTGGAATATAGTTGAGACGTGTTTGTTTATTTATAAATTAATGATGAAATTTAGAAGATCTGAGTATTGCATTAATTAATTAGAAGATCTGAAAATTGCACAATTTATTATTAAGAAGCAATATTTCTCCCTTTATAACAAAATATTAAAATAAATGCAATGCACGACCTTTTTATATGCATTCTCAATCTGAACAATCATGGCTGTTACTTATAAAAATAAAACATCATCAAATACTGCAAATAACAAACACCAAAATAAACGTAAATAATGAAAAAGATATAATCGCCCAATAAACGGTCTGCTAGAACACATTTTGCACATTTAAGTTGTAATTAAAACAAAGATTACTGCGAAGATTACGGTTTTACAAGAAAATGCTATTTCTGTCTTTTTACTTCAAAATTTCATGTTTAATTCAATTGTGCTACTTTCCATTTATACAACCATTTATACAATATATAGACAATAGACGTGTGTGTGTGTGTGTGTGTGTGTGTTCAAACTGTATTAACCATTCACACCAAAGTGAAGTGAAAGTCACTGCTGGTAACAGCCAGGTCTTACGATCGAATTCAGTACCTAATTTCCCAGACATATACTGTGCAGTCTTAAGATCATATCTGCATATTTGAGGCGCTGGACAAAACTTTTACCCCAGTATCAGACTGCAGAAATGTCTAGAGATAATGAATATTCAAAACCAGTGTTGGGGGTAACGCATTACAAGTAACGCGAGTTACGTAATCAGATTACTTTTTTCAAGTAACTAGTAAAGTAACGCATTACTTTTTTAATTTACAAGAAAATATCTGAGTTACTTTTTCAAAAAAGTAACTCCAGTTACTTTGTTTTCCCATTTATTGACTGACAAGTCTCCTGTCCCCATATTGGGAGAAATCGGAAGTGCAGAGGAGTTGTGTGCGCTGTGTGAACATGATGTTACTGCAGTTCTAGACTAAATGTGAATGTGCATTAATTCATCCCACTCACAAAAAACAGATTTAGTATTCATCAAAATGAATTAAAACAGTGAAATGCAAACTCAGAATATGACGCAAATCTGCAATAATTAAATATGTTAAATAACACAAATGTATCTAATCCCATTTTATTAACCAATGTCTTTGCTGCTGACCTTTGATGATCCAGTTCAACCATACTAATAAGCAAAAATGACTTTAGATAAACTACAATTGTGCTTCATGGTTTTTTTTTATTGCTGAAGGGTTGTTGAACCTTCTCCTGTGTTCTACTGTACAGACGTGAATTTACTTTTCCTTCAGCCTGAGGTTTATTCATTACACTTTTTGGTGGGAAAGGGCTTTTACATTTGCTATAAATAGAACTTCTTATGTTAAAAACAATCAAGCCCTGCTCAAAAGTAACGCAAAAGTAACGCAAAAGTAATGTAACTCATTACTTTCCATAAAAAGTAGCTAAGTAAGTTACTTTTTTATGGAGTAACGCAATATTGTAATGCATTACTTTTAAAAGTAACTTTCCCCAACACTGTTCAAAACATTAGCCAGAAATCTGACAAATGTCAGTGTTGACAGCTCGAGATCACGTGATCTGAGCTTGCGGGCACACCCAGTTAACAATCGTACTATGGTGAAGGATTACTTACGTAGTATTAATGAGCTTCGCTTAACTCTTAGCAAAGTTCTCAAGCAGCCTCAAGTGGGGTCTAATTAATAATTCATGAACCATGCCTTCGTCATAGTAGGATTCGCTACCCCGGTAAACAGGTGTAGTTTTTTCAATAATTCTAATCACTTGTCTCAAAGTAATCATATTTAAACAATCCACAGTGAATAATCGAATCGATACATTTCTGTTTATCTGTTTTTCAAACTTAAAAACAACATTTACAGATCTTCTTTATGCACCAAGAGCTTGTGACACTCCAAAGAGAAAGGAAAAATTGAAATCGCATCATATGACCCCTTTAATGTATTCACAGAGACCAGAGCTATGTTGTTATTTTTATTTTTAACCCGAAAATGCTCATCATCTGTATAATTTACTCATAAACGCACATTTATTGCTTCTTAAAATAAATAATGACATAGCTCTGGTCTCTGTGAATACAGTCAGAGACAATGGTAGCTTTAGCCACATTAGCCGTGCTGCATGCTATAAAGCACATTCAGAAAGGCGATTTGCACACATCCACAAAATATAAAGTGCAGTACGTGTTCTGGATATGAAGTTGGATCACGAACAGTTACTTATCCATCTTTGAGAATTCTATTAGCTGTGTGCAGAGCAGGACTTAGGGGGCCGGGGGCCCCTGGGCTTGAGGTTATGTTTGGGCCCTATACCCATAGACTACAAATGCCCTCAACTAAAACATCATTATGGAGTAACGCAAAAATGTTAAATATGCTTTTGAGGTACAATTAATATGCAACATGTCTAGACTAGTCAAAATTTAGATGTAATATTAAATAGTCATTATAATACAATAAACAGGACGTGTTCTTTCAGTTGAGAGATCAAAACCCTGAAGTTACACTGAGCTAAAAAAAGATAGAGATGTATTAGTATTATAAAAATGTATTGTCATAGCCTATATGTGTCCTCTTATGCCAGATTCTTAAATTTAATCAATAAATTCAATCCGAATAAAAAGACGTTGGCTATTAACAATCAAATGAAATTACTATCAACAAAATCCATATATAGATTCTGCATACATTGTTAAGTTTTAACATTTTAATGTAGAAATATTAAATGATTGCAAAAATGAAATAATAAGCAAATTTTTTTAAATGTGAAACCACAACCGCCTGTGGCAGCAACTGTTTTAATGAGTGAAAATAATGTGATTCAATACGTGTGTCCTTCTTCTATGTGAACTAATCATAAATACCAGTTTTTGCTGTTTGATTATGGCCTCGAAGGTCATAGTTGGAAGATGTTAGCCCTGGCTGGCCCCTTTAGCACTTGCATGCGCAGTGGAAATGCGGGCTAATAATTTCTGACTGGCGTAACTGAACAAATTAAACAAACGTGAACAGGAAAAGGCTAGGCCCCCTACAAGGCGGGGCCCATGGGCTGCAGCCCAGTCAAGCGCAATGGTAAGTCCGGCCATGGCTGTGTGACTCACATTGTCCAGTTTTGTTACTGGAGTATCCGAAGCACGAGCTGTATAGGCTCCGCCCTCTTCTGGAAGGGGGCCGGGAGAAGCAGCTCATTTGCTTTTTAGACACATGAAAACAGCGTGTTTCTGCTCACACCCAAAAAGGGTAATTTTGGGCATGGTATAATAAATGATCTGTGTATTTTGAGCTGAAACTTCATAGACACATTCTGGGGACACCAGAGACTTAAATTACATCATGTAAAAAGGGGCATAATAGGTCCCCTTTAAAGAAGAGAATCTTGTCTCCACAATAAACCTCTGGTTACCACTCACATCCACTATTATATAAATAACAAACTAAATTTCCAAAACATAGACTCTAGACATTCTTTTTGAAATATTAGTTCACAGTCCCCGGGCTCTGCTTTGCAGCATATTTCAAAGACAATGGGCTATTCTCAGAGGACTACTGTGTGTCCCATTTGGCAAGTGTTTCATTGACCCAATTATACTATCAACCTTCTTCTACACCCTTCTGTATTTATTTATTTATTGTTTTTGCAGGTTTCGTCCTCCATATTCCAGCCCTCTCTTCAAGATGTGACAGCTTTATTTTTCTCACTGGTTGAATAAATTCTAAATAGCATTCATGTTCTGTAATTAGTTCAGATTAATTATGCTGTATTTTTTTATTGCTCCCCAGACTAGAAGACTTAAACTACTATTCAAATATTTGGCATCAGTAAGATTTTTTTTTTTTTAATGTTTTTAAAAGAAGTGTTTTATGCAAAGCTGCATTTATTTAATCACAAATACGTTTAAACAGTAATATTATGAAATATTTTTGAAATTTAAAATAAATTTTTCCTGTTTTAATATCATTTAAATGTAATTTATTCCTGTGATTGGGTACAGCAGTATCCAATCTAGTGTCACATGATCCTTCAGAAATAATTCTAATATGCTGATTTGTTAAGAAACATTTCTTATTATTATCAATGTTCAAAACAGTTGTGCTGCTTCATATTTTTGAGGAAACCGTGATAAAGGATTTTTTTTTGATGAACTGAAAGTTCACAAGAACAGCATTTAAAATACACATTTTTGGTAACAATGTAAAAATCTTTACTGTCACTTTTGAACAATTTAGTGCATTCTGGCTGAATAAAAGTTTTGGTTTTTTTTTCAAACAAAATCTTACCCCAAACCCTTATATGGTATTGTCTGTGTTTAGACAAAGTTACTGAACCCTTTGAATAGTAAACAGTTCTTGTATTATATACACCAATATGACAACAATACACTGGATATAAGCTGGCACTGCCCCTTAAGTCCTAGGCCATCCCTTCATTATAAAAGGAGATGCCAAACTGTGCCATCTGGAGGGGTGACTGTGCCAGCCAAAACCCAGGCTTGTCTCTTTCTGTTATCCGATTTTTCATATATGCAATTCAACAGCACATTTACCATAACCATTTGGAGAAAGTTACAGATGTTTTTAAAAGAAGTGTTTTATGCAAAGCTGCATTTATTTAATCACAAATACGTTTAAACAGTAATATTATGAAATATTTTTGAAATTTAAAATAAATTTTTCCTGTTTTAATATCATTTAAATGTAATTTATTCCTGTGATTGGGTACAGCAGTATCCAATCTAGTGTCACATGATCCTTCAGAAATAATTCTAATATGCTGATTTGTTAAGAAACATTTCTTATTATTATCAATGTTCAAAACAGTTGTGCTGCTTCATATTTTTGAGGAAACCGTGATAAAGGATTTTTTTTTGATGAACTGAAAGTTCACAAGAACAGCATTTAAAATACAAATTTTTGGTAACAATGTAAAAATCTTTACTGTCACTTTTGAACAATTTAGTGCATTCTGGCTGAATAAAATTTTTTTTTTTTTTCAAACAAAATCTTACCCCAAACCCTTATATGGTATTGTCTGTGTTTAGACAAAGTTACTGAACCCTTTGAATAGTAAACAGTTCTTGTATTATATACACCAATATGACAACAATACACTGGATATAAGCTGGCACTGCCCCTTAAGTCCTAGGCCATCCCTTCATTATAAAAGGAGATGCCAAACTGTGCCATCTGGAGGGGTGACTGTGCCAGCCAAAACCCAGGCTTGTCTCTTTCTGTTATCCGATTTTTCATATATGCAATTCAACAGCACATTTACCATAACCATTTGGAGAAAGTTACAGTTTACAATCCTGTTCCTCCCCATAAAATATAATGGGGAAAATATAGCGCAAAATGTTTTTGGAACATTGATTCATTTAGGAAATGTAGATGGTCTCACAGCACATGAGGTTTATGAGGCACACATTTAAAGCGAGTATGACAGATGTGTCAAACATAAAAAATACTGCTTAGCCAGCACACAGGAGTTAATGGAGCTTGTGTAGCTATCCGGTAACCATTATAACTATAAAACAGCGTGCTTCAAATGCTCAGAATTGTTTAAGCATGAGAGCATTTAAAAAATCTCTAGGGTATCAAGCAATCGTTTAACATGATGGCTACAATCAGCGGGAAGCGCTAACATAAATCAACTATAAGTCCTTACATAAACAAACCTTTCACTGCCAATTAACTTTTCATTGTCTACAGCTATTGCTAAGTGCTCTCATTTGTGTCATATCATTTATTTGCATAAATTATTTTCTTGTTCCATGTTGTTTTAATGGCTGCAAGGTGATTAAGTTGAATTTGAAGTTTAAGTAGCTGAAGTGAAACAATATAAGTGAAAGTGTTTCCCTTGTTTGACCTGACATCGCTGTGAAAAGGTGATTCTTTTATTATTTTAATTTCTTTAAAAAGCAAACCAATCTATTACCTTCTGGCAATGTGTGAAAAAATAATTATGAAGAGATAATGATGGTCAGCCAACTGCCTTTGGCACATCTTAGGCCAGTACTATCTTGAGTAAATTTGGTGAACCCAAAATCCAGAATGTCAGTCTGAAGTCATTCTAATGCTCCAGGACTCCACTAAATCCCAGTAAGGGCTGCTTTCTCCAAATGAGTAACATTGGGAACAGAAGTGAATCCTCCCAGGGGGTCCCAGTCTGTCAACATTTCCTCATGGTGGCCATGCGCAATTATCCAATATGCCATGAAGATTTAAAAAAAATGGAAAAAGAACAATCAATAGTTTTATTGCATCAACGGTAATTAGAGCAAAATCAAACAGTTTCAAGGCAAATGTGAAAAAAAATGTCTTTATCAGTGACAGTGTTGGAGTGGGAGACAGATCTCTCGTAGAAAAATGAATGGGAGAAATTCAAAACATTCAAAATGGCGGCTGTTTGAAAGGAAGTCTCGCCTTTCAGTTAAAAAAGTCAGTTGTTTGGTCTTTTTGTACTCCTAAAGGAAAAGTTCACCCAAAAATGAAAATTTTGGGATCACATTCATGTCAACTGTTTTTGTGCATGTAATGAAAGTCAACAGGTTCCAAATATATGATTTTTACTTATGACTTTCCAACATCATGACTTTCATTGTATGGGCCAAAAAAAAAATTAAAAAAATACATACACACGTGCACACATGTTTTGAGACATTTTTTCTAAATATCTTTTTATGTGTTCCCACAGATAAGAAAACCATACAGTTTTTCTAACCATAACTAAATATTATATTTTTCTGTAAATTTGTTGTAATAAAAATAGAGTGTTATTATATCCTTTTGTTTATCATTAGAATAAATTTGCTCAATTCTGCACAGGAACTCAAATGGAGTATTGCATCATTTCAATAAATGAACAACCTCAGATAAAACTGCACAGGTTTAAAATGACATAAATGTGAGTAAACTATGAATTTTCATTTTGGGGTGAATTATCCTTTTAAATCGATTCTTGC
>NW_015555974.1:381581-395219 GCF_001515605.1 Sinocyclocheilus anshuiensis | reverse complement strand
ATGTTTTTAAAAGAAGTGTTTTATGCAAAGCTGCATTTATTTAATCACAAATACGTTTAAACAGTAATATTATGAAATATTTTTGAAATTTAAAATAAATTTTTCCTGTTTTAATATCATTTAAATGTAATTTATTCCTGTGATTGGGTACAGCAGTATCCAATCTAGTGTCACATGATCCTTCAGAAATAATTCTAATATGCTGATTTGTTAAGAAACATTTCTTATTATTATCAATGTTCAAAACAGTTGTGCTGCTTCATATTTTTGAGGAAACCGTGATAAAGGATTTTTTTTTGATGAACTGAAAGTTCACAAGAACAGCATTTAAAATACAAATTTTTGGTAACAATGTAAAAATCTTTACTGTCACTTTTGAACAATTTAGTGCATTCTGGCTGAATAAAATTTTTTTTTTTTTTCAAACAAAATCTTACCCCAAACCCTTATATGGTATTGTCTGTGTTTAGACAAAGTTACTGAACCCTTTGAATAGTAAACAGTTCTTGTATTATATACACCAATATGACAACAATACACTGGATATAAGCTGGCACTGCCCCTTAAGTCCTAGGCCATCCCTTCATTATAAAAGGAGATGCCAAACTGTGCCATCTGGAGGGGTGACTGTGCCAGCCAAAACCCAGGCTTGTCTCTTTCTGTTATCCGATTTTTCATATATGCAATTCAACAGCACATTTACCATAACCATTTGGAGAAAGTTACAGTTTACAATCCTGTTCCTCCCCATAAAATATAATGGGGAAAATATAGCGCAAAATGTTTTTGGAACATTGATTCATTTAGGAAATGTAGATGGTCTCACAGCACATGAGGTTTATGAGGCACACATTTAAAGCGAGTATGACAGATGTGTCAAACATAAAAAATACTGCTTAGCCAGCACACAGGAGTTAATGGAGCTTGTGTAGCTATCCGGTAACCATTATAACTATAAAACAGCGTGCTTCAAATGCTCAGAATTGTTTAAGCATGAGAGCATTTAAAAAATCTCTAGGGTATCAAGCAATCGTTTAACATGATGGCTACAATCAGCGGGAAGCGCTAACATAAATCAACTATAAGTCCTTACATAAACAAACCTTTCACTGCCAATTAGCTTTTCATTGTCTACAGCTATTGCTAAGTGCTCTCATTTGTGTCATATCATTTATTTGCATAAATTATTTTCTTGTTCCATGTTGTTTTAATGGCTGCAAGGTGATTAAGTTGAATTTGAAGTTTAAGTAGCTGAAGTGAAATAATATAAGTGAAAGTGTTTCCCTTGTTTGACCTGACATCGCTGTGAAAAGGTGATTCTTTTATTATTTTAATTTCTTTAAAAAGCAAACCAATCTATTACCTTCTGGCAATGTGTGAAAAAATAATTATGAAGAGATAATGATGGTCAGCCAACTGCCTTTGGCACATCTTAGGCCAGTACTATCTTGAGTAAATTTGGTGAACCCAAAATCCAGAATGTCAGTCTGAAGTCATTCTAATGCTCCAGGACTCCACTAAATCCCAGTAAGGGCTGCTTTCTCCAAATGAGTAACATTGGGAACAGAAGTGAATCCTCCCAGGGGGTCCCAGTCTGTCAACATTTCCTCATGGTGGCCATGCGCAATTATCCAATATGCCATGAAGATTTAAAAAAAATGGAAAAAGAACAATCAATAGTTTTATTGCATCAACGGTAATTAGAGCAAAATCAAACAGTTTCAAGGCAAATGTGAAAAAAAATGTCTTTATCAGTGACAGTGTTGGAGTGGGAGACAGATCTCTCGTAGAAAAATGAATGGGAGAAATTCAAAACATTCAAAATGGCGGCTGTTTGAAAGGAAGTCTCGCCTTTCAGTTAAAAAAGTCAGTTGTTTGGTCTTTTTGTACTCCTAAAGGAAAAGTTCACCCAAAAATGAAAATTTTGGGATCACATTCATGTCAACTGTTTTTGTGCATGTAATGAAAGTCAACAGGTTCCAAATATATGATTTTTACTTATGACTTTCCAACATCATGACTTTCATTGTATGGGCCAAAAAATAAATAAAAAAAATACATACACACGTGCACACATGTTTTGAGACATTTTTTCAAAATATCTTTTTATGTGTTCCCACAGATAAGAAAACCATACAGTTTTTCTAACCATAACTAAATATTATATTTTTCTGTAAATTTGTTGTAATAAAAATAGAGTGTTATTATATCCTTTTGTTTATCATTAGAATAAATTTGCTCAATTCTGCACAGGAACTCAAATGGAGTATTGCATCATTTCAATAAATGAACAACCTCAGATAAAACTGCACAGGTTTAAAATGACATAAATGTGAGTAAACTATGAATTTTCATTTTGGGGTGAATTATCCTTTTAAATCGATTCTTGCTTAAACTAACACAAACTGATTGATTGCCAAACCTTTTGGCAAAATTTTCATGTTCAGATGAGTCAAAAATGAAATGTCTTGGACAACATGTCTGAAACAAATAGCTATAAGCAGACACTGCATTCCATATAGCCAACATCAACTAAAACTCTACATGGTGGTGATGGCGTCATAGTGTGGGAATGCTTTTCTGACTCTTGCTGGCTCACTCTGTTCCAGCATATTCTGAAGGAAAATCTCCCATCATACATCTGAAACTGAAGTTAAGCAGAGTCAGCACGTCAATAATTTACAACACAGAAAGGAAATCTACATCAGAATTATACAAAATGAAACAAAAAGTATTAAAACTATTCAAGATGCTGAAACAAGGAGTTCCTGGATGTTCTGTTGAAAGCTAAAATTCCAACAAAGTGATATGAGAAACCAATATCAAATTTCAGAAGGCCGTCATTGCTGTTGAAGGCAGTGCGACCAGTTGTGTGAGGGAGGAATTACATTTCACACTGTGGACACAGGTGTTCGAAAACATCATTGAATTATTTAGTAAAAAAGAAGCATTATTTCTTCAGTAAGCTTCCCTTTATCTTATACAATTTTTTATAAAAAAAAAAAAAAAAGAAATAAGCCGCAAAAGATCAAAACAATGAGGAAGCTCATAATTTTTCATGGCACTGTTGTGGGAGCGTAATATCATTTTACCACTCTCATTTTGTGTGGCGGAAAAGTATTCATTTCACGCTTATAACCTCAGTCTGTAGTGTTTGAATTAATTCGGCTTGATTAAATGGCTTATTTCGATTGTACTGGTAAGTATGAAAGTAGTAAAGAACTATTCTGCAGCTGCTAGACAGTAAGCATAATTTCAGTGAGTTCATGGAGAGGGCAACAGAAAGAATGAGACTTGGTTTTGGTTGAAGAAAAGCTGTTTTATCTTTTCCTTATTGTGAAATAACATGCTCAGTAGGGATAGAGGCCTGCATGCAAAAAATAGCTTGTTTAAACAAATGCTCATTTCATGCTGTTCATCAAAAACATCTTTAGTGCTTTATATACATGGTTTGCTTGAAGTAAAAGTGATTATTATGGGCTGAGTTCAGAATGGAAAAGCATACTTATGGCAAAAGGTGGTGTTACCTTCTTTGAAATAAAAATGGTTATTTGGCATTTTTAATGTTTAGCTGCTTAAATTTTAACAATCAAACCATTTTTTTTTTTCAAAAGTAAACATTTGTTGTAAAAAATGTTCTTATTTTATTATTTTGTTAATTGTTGCAAAAAGGACACAAACATCTGCACAGGAACTCGAGTGAATCTAGTACATTTTACAAATAATTGCGAAGAAACTATAAACAAAAAACAAACTTGGAATCACAAGATTAAAAGTCGCAATTACCTGTTTTTTTTTATTATTGGCAGAAACTGGCCATTCATATTGAATTAAATGTGAAATTTTGAAGTATAAAGACAGTATTTTTTTTCTTTATACATATATAATAAAACATAAACCTAATTTTTTGCTGTAACTAGGCTACAATAACTTTTTAAAGTTGTTCTAAAATAGGAACCAAAGCACGATTCGCTATTAGTCCGATAGATTCAGTTTCCTATCGAAAGGTAACTCTCATTGCATTGTCTGTAAAACTCCTGTTTTACTCTGGTACTGAAGCCTGATTTGTTCACATTTGTGTAGCTGCACAAACTAATGGTGCTCTAGCCCGCCAGAATGGGTGGGGCCGCCTGGCTATATAAGCCGGCTCAGGGCGCCATCTCATCAGAATCTTCTCCTTCAGCGACGAGACCATCTCTTTGCTGACTCTGCGACAAAGCCGTAGAAGCCGAAGCTAGAAGCTCAACCTGCTCAACGCTCCCTGCCGTAGAAGAAGCCACCAGCAGCGGAAGAGATTCCCCTGTGGCCATCCAGCACCTAAAAGAACAAATAAGTGCAAATTTCCTGAGCAAATTTCAGCAGTGTTGTAGCAAATGTTGCTTTGCGAATGTAGCTTGTGCAAGAACCGCTTGCACGATGCAGACGGTCACAGTGAGTGTGTCGCCTCTCTGGGGATCGCCCACGCAGAGGCTGCGCTCACCGAGGCTTTATGTTCTCATTGCGAGAACATGAATCTCGCCCATCTTCACTCACAGATCACCTTCTTCCATGAAGGCGGTCCTCCCCGCTCTGCTCTCCCGGCTCCTTTCTCTCCTAAGAGAAAGAAGCAGCGGAGCAGTGGGGCTCGCATGTGAACTCCTCTACTGCAGCTGCTCTCACCACCGTTTCTCACCACAGCTGCTCTGACCAGCTTCCCCCTCTCGAGGAGACAGTAGCTGCACATCTATGTCCACCGTCTTATGTCTGCAGCACACCCATCTAAGCCCTGCACGATGACGTCAGCCCTGGGCTTTAACAGCGCCCCTGGATGGCCAGGATGTACCCCTTCCCGAAGCACCAAGGTCCTCGCCTTCGTGTAGTGCTGGACCCAGAGCCTCAGAAGCCATCCTGATCTGCTTGCAGAGAGGAAGAGGAGAGGGCCAGTTCTCGATGATACCAGAACCCCGTCAAAGAAAGCTTGCGATCATTCCCCACCTCTTTGAACACTTCTGAGTGGTGGAGGTCTTTTAACAGGGCACGTCCTGCAAGTTCACTGTGTGCCCCAACAAACTACTGCTGTGATAGCGGATCCACTTACATTAAAGAGCAAAGAACCTCTTGCCACCCGGCTGTTGGCTTGGAAAGCCATCCCCGGCATGTCAAGCTGCATTCTAAAAACCATAGAATGAGGCTACTCACTCCAGTTTGCTCGCAGGCCGCCTGGTTTCAAAAGCATTGTACAGACTTCGGTGCAGGACAACGAAATGTTTGTTCTCCGGTCCGAAGTACAAACACTGCTTGCAAAGGGTGCCGTAGAAACAGTCCCTTTAGCGAACAGTGAGTCGGGTTTTTTCAGCCGATACTTCCTCGTTCCCAAGAAAGACAGCAGGTTCAGACCAATACTCGATCTGAACCGTGCCCTCATGCAATGGCCATTCAGAATGTTAACGTTGAAACAGATCCTCACGCAAATTCACCCTGGGGACTGGTTTCTGTCTGTGGATCTGAAAGATGCTTACTTTCACATCCAAATAGTGCCCCGTCACAGACCGTTCTTGAGATTCGCTTTTGAGGGAGTGGCCTATCAGTACACGGTCCTTCCGTTTGGACTGTCCCTGGCCCCTCGCACTTTTACGAAGTGCATAGATGCGGCTCTTTCCCCCTGAGGCAGATGGGAATCCGCATTTTGAACTACCTCGGCAACTGGCTAATGCTAGCCGAATCAGAATGGGAACTTACCGCTCACAGGTCATTGTTGCTCAACCACCTCCTAAAGCATCTTGGGTTGAAAATCATCTCAGCCAAGAGTCTTCTGACTCCCAGACAGTGAGTCACCTTTCTGGGGTCAGTTATAGACTCAAATGCAAGCTTGGATTACGCCAGAACGCTTTCTGAACATACAGCTAGTGGCAGCGTCATTCAAGCTGGGGACTCTACGTCCCCTCAGGGTATTTCAGAGGATGCTCGATCTCATGGCAGCCATCTCGGGCTGGGGTGCTCTGTACGAGGGAACGTTCCCTTTACAGGATGACTCGACGTCTCCTGCTTTGAGCACAGAGCAAACTCCTCTCACTACGAGCGGATCATGTGATGGGAAGACTGAACCAGGGAGCGGATATGTTATCCAGAGACAATGTAGCTCCGGGGGAAAGGAGACTACATCCCCAGACAGTTCAGATGATTTGATCAGTTTTCAGCAGGGCAGAGGTCGACCTCTTCGCCTCTAACGACAACCGTCACTGCCCAATCTATTTCTTGAGACAACGGGATGCTCTGGCCCATGATTGGCCCAACACATGTTTGTATGCCTTCCCTCTGATTGCTCTATTACCCCAGGTTATCAGGCGAGTCATGGAAAGAAAATGCTCTCTTCTCCTTGTGGCCCCTCTCTGGAGGAACCAGGTCTGGTTCCCAGAGATGATCCAGCTGCTGTCTGCAGCCCTGTGGCCAATACCACTTAGGAGTGACTTTCTCTCGCAAGCACAGGGCAAAATTTGGCACCCCCAGCCAGAGCTGTGGAGCCTTCATGTCTGGCCCCTTGATGGGAGTTTCATGTGATTTTCAATTTCATGTGACGTGTCCCACGTGCTAACCTTTCTGAAAGACTTGTTGGATAAGGGTCACATCCCATCCACACTTACAGTCTATGTGGCAGCCATCCCAGTGAATCATTCTCTCGTGGCTGGCCGGACAGTCGGCAGAAACGACTTGGTCATTAAGTTCCTCAGAGGTGCTTGGAGATTAAACCCTCCTCGCCCTAGGACCGTGCTGACGTGAGACTTGTCTGTAGTCCTAAAGGCCCTCAAGGAGCCCCCCTTCGAGCCACTTCACACAGCCGGCTTACGGGTCATGTCGCTCAAAACCGCTCTGCTCTTGGCCCTAGCATCGGTCAAGCGGCTAGGTGACTTGCAAGCCCTGTCTGTCAGCGCTTCCTGTCTTGAGTTTGGACCCAACAATTGTTACTGTTACTTTCCCAAGGTGCTCTCCACTCCATTCAGAGGCCAGGTTATTTCCCTGTTAGCCCTCCCCGTGACGGACGGTGAGCTGGGTCCCAACTTATTGTGCCCTGTTTGGGCACTCATGGTGTACATTGAATGCTCTATGTCATTTAGACAAACGGAGCAGTTCTTTGTGTGCTTTGGAGGCCGTTCTAAAGTGCTGCCGGTTATAAAGCAAAGATTATCTCACTGGATAGTAGATGCTATAGCCCTGGCTTATGCCTCAGCTGGCTTGCAATGCCTTATAGGTGTGAGGGCCCATTCTACCAGAGGAATGGTCTCCTCCTGGTCTTGGTCCAGTGGAATCTCTATCGGAGAGATTTGTGTGGCCACCAGCTGGTCGTCGCCATCTACCTTCATTAGATTTTATAATTTGGATGTCCCTGCCCTGCAGATATTATCTGCTTAATATCTTCCAATTTTCCTCCTTAGGTGTAAAGGGCTATATCAAGTAGACCTCAGTTATACTTGGGTCTCTTCTGTGGCTCAGGCTTACGAAGCCCTCACTGAATATTCCTGGGTTGAGCTTGTAGAGCAGGCTTAGTTCTGCATCTGCTCATAGCATTGCGCTACTGGATGCATTCGCCATAGGTCATCTAAGACGACACAATGAGAGTTACCTTTCGATAGGGAACGCTCTGGTTACTAACGTAACCTCGGTTCCCTGAGATAAGCTGCACGCGAATTGATGACTGTCACTTCAGTCGAGTGATTCTGATGAAATGGCGCTCTGATCCTGCTTATATAGCCAGGCGGCCCTGCCCATTCTGGTGGGCTAGAGCGCCATTGGTTTGTGCAGCTACACAAACATGAACAAATGAGGCTTCAGTACAAGAGTAAAACAGGAGTTTTCCCCATAGGTCATCTAAGACGACACATTGCTCGTTCCCTTATCTCAGGGAACTGAGGTTACGTTAGTAACCGGAGCGTTTTTACGCATACACTATGAGATGGAGGTGGCGAGCACATTTAGAGTTCACGCTTTCACTGTGTGAGTTAGTCTATTAAAATACATTTACAATTTCCTCAAAATTCAAAATAAGGGGGCAAATATGTCCCCGTATGACTTTTATATTAATATAATATAGTTAATTTCTCAAGAAGAGTAGGCTACAGTTTTTTCTCCAAATATCAGTATGATTGCAAATGTGATATTGATTTTATAAAACAGTCCAATAAACAAGAAATTTATATTAATTGACTTACAATTTAGACACAAGTTCCAGTTTTTGCTCTATTTTTTTTATCAATGAAAATAGTTTCAAACAAAGCCACAGCATAACTGTTTTGCGTCTCCGAGCAACACATGACGGTGTTTCATTTCTGAATCAATAGTTCATTTTTCGCATCCATAGCAAGCATTTTGAGAGGTGTTTTGACAATTCAGAGCCATACTCAAACTCAGTGTCATACTCATAGACATATATATTTTATTTTATTTTATTAGACATGTGTATTTTATATGCCCGTGGTCATACTGCCAGTCTCTGTTCAGAATTAATTGGTTCATGGAAATTGGTGGTCTTCTTTTTAATATGTGGCTCCAGTATTGCTAGCAAAGAATCAAACTGAATGAATGAATGAATGAATAACTCAATGACTCACTCGTGCAGTGATTTGGCGCCACTTACTGGCGATTTTAAGTTTATATTTAAAATAGCCTATATTTTCCCTTTTTTCTCCCAAATTTTAAATATCACTGTTGAGCCTTTTTTTTTTTAAACATCAAAGCATTATTTATGCATTTTAATTGCATGTTAACTGCCTTCATGTCTGTGTGAATGCATCTAAATGCCACCTCAGATGTAGATTCTGCAGATTCTGTGCCAACTCTGCATGGCAAAGACAAATTTTGTTGATGCTGATTTCATTTGATTTGTAGCCCTATAGTGTTTTACTATTTGAATTTATTGATTGAATTTAAGAATTTGACACAAAAGATGAAGCATACATTTAATTATCTTAGAAAAAATTGGCCTTAAAATCCATGGGTAAAAATCCATGTAAACTTATTGTAAAATGTAATTTCTGTTACTCCTGCCACCGCACAGAATATGAAGAATATTAAAAGCTTTGGGAGTCAGCTGTCCACGGCAGTCCTAAACCTGTCAAAGTACCAGTACAATAACACACTCAGCAAAATATCATCTAATTATCATTATTTACAAAATTCCAGAAAAAAATCGAGATATAATTTTTTGTCATTATCGCACACCCCTATGTTATGCTATTTCAAAAGCAAAGAAAGTGTAATGTAGGTTTGAAGGATCATGTATCAAATGTACTTTCGTAAGGGAGCACCCTCGTTCACAAGCCCTTCCTGTTTTAGGTGGAACTACGTGGTTTATTCTCTGTGAACCTGAAGCAAAGGGAACAGATCAGTTTAATACACTGTGTTTAACTCACTCTGTTCATAAAAAAAAAAAAGCTTCCTTTATTTTATCTCATGACGAGGAGATTTTGATTGGACATGACTTCCCCACAAGGCAGTTCTGCTCTCCTTATCAAACCAACAAGAGAGATAGTTTAAACATCCGAGAAATGATATATACCAGGCCTGTTTTAAACTTCCCAGGTCAGTGATACCAAATTATGAAGTACTAGAGTACAAGATATACGTTTATTTATCATGTAAATTCTTCATGCATGGTTGAGCTCCACATTCCTTGCATTAGTATGCATGCACATGACTTGCGTTGCACTCAGTGTGGGCGTATTTAATTGCATCTTGCATGTGTCAGAACGTTTGAGCACAAACAAACAAACCTGATTGCATTTTCAGAGGTTACCGAAAGCCTTTTCTCGGAAGATCTTTGCAGACGTTGTCTTGGCTCTCATTCAATCATTCTCATCAGTCTCTCCTCCACATCTGCCCAGTATCTTCAATTTAATCCATCACCAGCCCCTACAGACACAGAGCACTTTCCCAAAGCAGAAGACATATCGTTTGAGAGGCATATGCTCATTACGCACAGTTATGGCAGGCTGGGGTTGGACGTGTCAGGATATGACAGGTTTGTGCAATCTGGGCTTTGGAGGTTACTAAGTGATGTTTTAACAATCCTAAATCAATTTCCACCTCATAACCAAAAAACAGACGGGGATCCCAAATCTATTTGCCTTGAACCAACCATGTCTAGAAAGAAAACAGCTTAGCTTAGGGGTGACAGCAGATATTGGATATTAAGAAGATCTGTTAGTTGCCTATTTAGCTCCCTTTTTTATTTGACTTGATTTTCTTTTTTTTTTCTTTGTAACTTTTATAAAACTTATAAAAAAAAATGTGAGACTAAGTTGAGTTGATACTTAAATATCTGTTTTCTTTTACTATATATATTGAAAAACTGTGAAAAAGACTGTTTTGTCGGTTCATTATGAGCTCTCAGGGAAACCCGTGTGGGCGACTCTGTCAGAGATCTGTTCCTTTAATCACAAACCCATGAACAAAGCATCCTTTAAGCAATGAAAACGGCCCTTAACCATGTCTACAAATGACCAACACACAGACCCTCTCTGTTCATTGCTGATCAAAGTCAAAAAGATATTGTTAGGCGAAGAGGTGCGTTTGGGGTTACATTCTTGACCCTGGATTGTAAACTCAATTACAGCTCCAGATTCATTACTTTAATAGCCAAATATATCATCCTTGATCACTGCTGTCTTCGTTAAAAATACAAAAGTCCATTGACACCATCTGAAAAAGCAAGTTTGACCAAGAAAAATAAGTTTCCATGATACAGTTCTGAAAATCCTGAAAAAGTACAAAACTAAGCCTTTTTGAATTCCTTTGAGAGACAAAAACTGACTGGTGAAAGTTAGATTAGATTAACTGAACTTAATTGACCTTATACTCAAGTGTCAATGTTTACACAAACTGGTTATAAAGCCACAAAAATAAAAGTTTAAATGTTGGTCTGTTCACACTAAGCTACTGTAGTGATTTAGAAATGCACAGCTTTTTTAATAAACTGTCATTGTATTAAATTATATTATATATAATTATATTAATTATATTAAATCTGTACCTGACAATAAATAAAGGATGACAGAATAAATAAAATAAATAATTTTCCACAGCTTACATGAAAAAAGATTTTTCGACCTGCCCTGTTAAAAATGAAAAAGGAAATAAGCTACAACCTAAAATCGTAACACTTTGACAGGTGCTAAGACAGAAAATCTAACATTAACGCAGACTTACACTTGTGCCTAATGGATCAAATTAGCGGATTGTCACAAATCTTTCCCCACCTCGCTGCTGTCTCGCTCAAACTGCAATTTCCGCTACATTTGGGGAGCTGCTTAATTAAAGTTCATTATGACATGCTAACACTTAGCAAAGAGTGAACAAATCCTGTGATGAAAAACTATGGCAATTCCGGAGCGAGCACAACATTCCTAATTTCCCGACTAATTGCTGCAAATGTCTAACAGTGATTTGGGCAATTATGAGTTACATTTCGAACAAAAGCAAACAGGGTTGAGGTAATACCGCTAATAACAGGAATTGGCTTGGTGAGGTTGTGATGAACTTAAATTGAGGGGTAACACGATTGTCGAGCCGAGGGAACAGCTGGCTGGCGTGAAAACTCGCTGGTTTAATATGACTGAATGGCACTGTTCATTTATCACAATGAAAATCCTTGTTGGACTTTGAAACACATGCTCACCACGTTCACTGACGATGCTACGCTAATACATTCTTCAGCTTTTTGGAGCCAGCTGGATGCTTAACGCTGTCATAGTAGCTTACTTTATTCATTTACCACACCTCACGGAATTATACTATGCTGTATTTCTCTTTTAATGGCTCCTTTTAACTGTTTTGGTTGTACTTGTTCTGTAAGTCTCTTTACATGTTGTAACGCCTGACAGGATATTCTAAAAGTACTAAAGCTAAACTAGCATTTAAGTTTTCCAAGTTGCACTCTAAAAAATCCTGGGTTATTTTTTCAACCCAAATGCTGGGTTGAGCCTTTTGGGTCATTTTTTGGGGGGTTATTTTTTCAGTGTTTGGGTGGTTTTGTGTTACCCAGCTCCTGGGTCAAATGTAACAACCCATTGTTTGGGTAGTTGTTGTTTTACCCAGATCCTAGGTCAGACTCAACCTAGTGGTTGAGTTATTTATCACAGGGTTTTTGCGTCCTTTTCAGGAGAGAGCCGTTCTAAGCGCCATCGAATTGATGCATGTCTTCGGTAAAATACAGATTTGTGTACATTTTATTTTATCTATAAAATCGTTATTGTGCTGTATATCGTTCAGTTTTATACATACAGAGGCGCGGTGTGAGTCACCTAAAAGAGTGTCGCATCGTCTTTTCGTATGATGGAAAGGCCTGATGCCTTGCATAAAATAAATGATTTTATTCATAAAGATACACAATATAAATACGTCAGATATTAAAATATGTCCTCAGAGCTGTTTACTGTTTGTTTATGGGCAGGTTATGGAGGCAGTCACAGCATATTTCCGCTATGAGAGAAACGCAGGGAGGCTGTCTGAAGTTAGCAATTCCCTACCAAACATGATTCCAGCTTGGGCACGAGAACCAGCGCCACGGTGGAAACAGGATAACAGAGACTGGTCGATTACATGTGAATTACTTATAAATATTTAACTTTTACTTCTAATATTTGTTAAATTAGTTTAAATATAGGCTAGGCAATATGTATGACATACATATTAAAAACGATATATGCAATACTGTAAATGTGATATAAATAAAGGAAGTTATCATGCAATCCAGTGATTGTGTGGAGTATTTTACAAAAGTTTAGAGGATTTAAGTTAAACTGTAAACATTAATTCATGTATGAAGTAAAAAATAAGCTAGTATAGTAAAAATGAATCAATATTTTGCTGGTTTAAATCAACTCATTATTCTGGGCTAAATAAACAACCCAATATGCTGGGTAAATTTAACCCATGTTCCATCCTATATTTACCAAGCCTTTGGTTAAAATAACCCAAATTGGGTTGTTTTTAACCCAGTGTTTTTTTAGAGTGAATTCAATCTATAATTCATTTTTGGGTAAACTTTTCCATTAAATCCCTTCATTTCCATTAATTTTAATTTAATTTAATTTAGCACATTGACAAACAGATCTGGTCTGTCAGTATGATACTTCATCTTATCACGCTTGTGATAGGTCAGGCATAATTAACTCATTTACAGGACGGATCAGTGGTCCCCGTCAAAACAATTAAGATCTGATTAAAGAATCAACCCTCTCAGAGTGAAGAGGAAAAAATCCACTTGAGCTCTAAATCACACTGATTTATGAAAGTAAAGAATGTGCTGATCTTAAAGTTTATTGCTTTATATTTCCATTTTATATTTCTGTCTATCTATCTGTCTGTCTGTCTGTCTGTCTGTCTATCTATCTGTCTATCAGTCTGTCTGTCTGTCTGTCTGTCTGTCTATCTATCTATCTATCTATCTATCAGTTTGTCTGTCTGTCTGTCTGTATATTTGTCTATCTATCTATCATCTATCTATCTATCTATCTATCTATCTATCTATCTGTCTATCTATCATCTATCTATCTATCTGTCCATCTGTCTATCTATCTATCTATCTATCTGTCTATCTGTCTATCTATATGTCTATCTGTCTATCTATCTATCTATCTGTCATCCATCCGTCTATCTATCCGTCTA
>NW_015555974.1:376119-380738 GCF_001515605.1 Sinocyclocheilus anshuiensis | reverse complement strand
TTCCCTACCTCGTTGGCATCTCGCTCGCGCTGCAATTTCCGCTACATTTGGGGAGCCGCTTAATTAAAGTTCATTATGGCATGCTAACACTTAGCAAAGAGGGAACAAATCCAGTGATGAAAAACTACGGCAATTCCGGAGCAAGCACGACATTCCTAATTTCCCGACTAATTGCTGCAAATGTCTAACAGCGATTTGGGCAATTATGAGGTACATTTCGAACAAAAGCAAACAGGGTTGAGGTAATACCGCTAATAACAGGAATTGGCTTGGTGAGGTTGTGATGAAAGGGGTAACACGGGTAACACGATTGTCGAGCCGAGGGAACAGCTGGCTGGCGTGAAAACTCGCTGGTTTAAATGGCACTGTTGGCACTGTTCATTTATCACAATGAAAATCCTTGTTGGACTTTGAAACACATGCTCACCACGTTCACTGACGATGCTACGCTAATACATTCTTCAGCTTTTTGGAGCCAGCTGGATGCTTAACGCTGTCATAGTAGCTTACTTTATTCATTTACCACACCTCACGGAATTATACTATGCTGTATTTCTCTTTTAATGGCTCCTTTTAACTGTTTTGGTTGTACTTGTTCTGTAAGTCTCTTTACATGTTGTAACGCCTGACAGGATATTCTAAAAGTACTAAAGCTAAACTAGCATTTAAGTTTTCCAAGTTGCACTCTAAAAAATCCTGGGTTATTTTTTCAACCCAAATGCTGGGTTGAGCCTTTTGGGTCATTTTTTGGGGGGTTATTTTTTCAGTGTTTGGGTGGTTTTGTGTTACCCAGCTCCTGGGTCAAATGTAACAACCCATTGTTTGGGTAGTTGTTGTTTTACCCAGATCCTAGGTCAGACTCAACCTAGTGGTTGAGTTATTTATCACAGGGTTTTTGCGTCCTTTTCAGGAGAGAGCCGTTCTAAGCGCCATCGAATTGATGCATGTCTTCGGTAAAATACAGATTTGTGTACATTTTATTTTATCTATAAAATCGTTATTGTGCTGTATATCGTTCAGTTTTATACATACAGAGGCGCGGTGTGAGTCACCTAAAAGAGTGTCGCATCGTCTTTTCGTATGATGGAAAGGCCTGATGCCTTGCATAAAATAAATGATTTTATTCATAAAGATACACAATATAAATACGTCAGATATTAAAATATGTCCTCAGAGCTGTTTACTGTTTGTTTATGGGCAGGTTATGGAGGCAGTCACAGCATATTTCCGCTATGAGAGAAACGCAGGGAGGCTGTCTGAAGTTAGCAATTCCCTACCAAACATGATTCCAGCTTGGGCACGAGAACCAGCGCCACGGTGGAAACAGGATAACAGAGACTGGTCGATTACATGTGAATTACTTATAAATATTTAACTTTTACTTCTAATATTTGTTAAATTAGTTTAAATATAGGCTAGGCAATATGTATGACATACATATTAAAAACGATATATGCAATACTGTAAATGTGATATAAATAAAGGAAGTTATCATGCAATCCAGTGATTGTGTGGAGTATTTTACAAAAGTTTAGAGGATTTAAGTTAAACTGTAAACATTAATTCATGTATGAAGTAAAAAATAAGCTAGTATAGTAAAAATGAATCAATATTTTGCTGGTTTAAATGAACTCATTATGCTGGGCTAAATAAACAACCCAATATGCTGGGTAAATTTAACCCATGTTCCATCCTATATTTACCAAGCCTTTCGTCAGATATTAAAATATGTCCTCAGAGCTGTTTACTGTTTGTTTATGGGCAGGTTATGGAGGCAGTCACAGCATATTTCCGCTATGAGAGAAACGCAGGGAGGCTGTCTGAAGTTAGCAATTCCCTACCAAACATGATTCCAGCTTGGGCACGAGAACCAGCGCCACGGTGGAAACAGGATAACAGAGACTGGTCGATTACATGTGAATTACTTATAAATATTTAACTTTTACTTCTAATATTTGTTAAATTAGTTTAAATATAGGCTAGGCAATATGTATGACATACATATTAAAAACGATATATGCAATACTGTAAATGTGATATAAATAAAGGAAGTTATCATGCAATCCAGTGATTGTGTGGAGTATTTTACAAAAGTTTAGAGGATTTAAGTTAAACTGTAAACATTAATTCATGTATGAAGTAAAAAATAAGCTAGTATAGTAAAAATGAATCAATATTTTGCTGGTTTAAATCAACTCATTATTCTGGGCTAAATAAACAACCCAATATGCTGGGTAAATTTAACCCATGTTCCATCCTATATTTACCAAGCCCTTTGGTTAAAATAACCCAAATTGGGTTGTTTTTAACCCAGTGTTTTTTTAGAGTGAATTCAATCTATAATTCATTTTTGGGTAAACTTTTCCATTAAATCCCTTCATTTCCATTAATTTTAATTTAATTTAATTTAGCACATTGACAAACAGATCTGGTCTGTCAGTATGATACTTCATCTTATCACGCTTGTGATAGGTCAGGCATAATTAACTCATTTACAGGACGGATCAGTGGTCCCCGTCAAAACAATTAAGATCTGATTAAAGAATCAACCCTCTCAGAGTGAAGAGGAAAAAATCCACTTGAGCTCTAAATCACACTGATTTATGAAAGTAAAGAATGTGCTGATCTTAAAGTTTATTGCTTTATATTTCCATTTTATATTTCTGTCTATCTATCTGTCTGTCTGTCTGTCTGTCTGTCTGTCTATCTGTCTATCAGTCTGTCTGTCTGTCTGTCTGTCTATCGTTCTACTGCTCAGTCTGCCTATCAGTCTGTCTGTCTGTCTATCGTTCTACTGCTCAGTCTGTCTATCAGTCTGTCTGTCTGTCTGTCTGTCTATCGTTCTACTGCTCAGTCTGTCTATCAGTCTCTCTGTCAGTCAGTCTGTCTGTCTATCATTCTACTGCTCAGTCTATCAGTCTGTCTGTCTGTCTATTGTTCTACTGCTCAGTCTGCCTACCTATCAGAAATTTGTCAACAATTCACATAAGTTCATTTTCTTTTTATTACAAATGTGCTGCATTTCACATCATATAGATGCCCAAGATGCCCATATAGATGTGCAAAGTTAGTAGAGATAAATCCCAACAGACTAAAGGCTGTAATTAAAGGGGTCATATGATGCGATTTCAATTTTTCCTTTCTCTTTGGAGTGTTACAAGCTCTTGGTGCATAAAGAAGATCTGTAAAGTTGCAAAGACTAAAGTCTCAAATCCAAAGAGATATTCTTTATAAAAGTTAAGACTCGTCCACGCCCTCCTAAAACGCCTTGTTTACGGAAACACAGTATGGTAAGGGGCGTAACATTTTCGTCACACGCTTGAGGTATTCAGCCAATCACAACGCACTGGATAGCTGGCCAATCAGCGTATACTTCGCTTTTCAGAACGATGAGCTTTGTAGTGATCAAAGCTACACTTTAAAATTCGGTCTCAGGTCACGCTCCCTTCACAGGTTGGCTCAACGCCTCCTTTTATGGGCACAGTGCAACCTCCTCTCGCTGAGAGCAGTTTACGTGCCGGGCAGACTGAACCAAGGCGGACATGCTGTCCAAGGGCAATGTAGGACCAGGAGATGTAGACTACATCCCCAAACACTTCAAATTATCTGGTCTGCCTTCGGGGAGGCAGAGGTAGACCTCTTCGCCTGAGAAGACAACTTTCACTGCCCAATTTACTTTTCAAAGCAGCAAGATGCCCTGGCCCACAAATGGCCCAGCACTCACTTGTATGCCTTCCCCCTGGTTGCCCTGCTTCCTCAGGTCATCAGACGGGTCAGGGAAATCAGATGCTTGGTCCTCCTGGTGGCCCCACTCTGGAGGAATCAGACATGGTTCCCCGAGTTGATTCAGCTGCTATAGGCAGCCCCTTGGCCGATACCATTGAGAACAGACCTCCTCTCTCAAGAGAGAGGCATGATTTGGCATCCCCAGCCTGAGCTGTGGAGCCTTCATGTTTGGCCCTTCACGAAGGGAACCTTTACAGCTCCCCACGAGTGTGACTAATACCATTTTGGAGGCTAGAGCCCCATCTACAAAACGCCCCTACGCCCTTAATTGGTCAGTCTTTTCTGACTGGCGTGCAGCATGGAATTTAGACCCGTCCACTTGTGACATGTCATCTGTGTTAACTTTTCTGTAAGAGCTGCTGGATAAGCGGTGCACCCTTTACATGCTCAGAGCACAAGTCATTACCCTTCTTGTTCTAATTCAGAGGATGAGCAGGGTCCCAATCCACTCTGCCCAGTTTGGGCTCTTAGAGTGTAAGGGTGCTTTCACACTTGGCTCTTTGTTTCGGAACCTGGCGCGTTTTCCCCCTTAGCTCGGTTCGTTTGGGCATATGTGAACACGGCAATCGCGCTACCTCAAAATGAACCTGTGAATGTCTGTGGGTGAGCACGTCTTTGCCATTCAAAAATCAAAGCACACTTTATTTTATAATGCCATCTTATTGCTCTTCTTTGTAGGTGCATTTTAAAAATGTTTTCCCAATCAATCCTGGACTCCTGCTCAAAATGATAAATTATTATAACGACGGCTACAAAAAAACAAAAACAAAACAACAACAATAAGCCCGCAAAGCTGTTATCGTTCCATCCTGAAGGATGACATGCGGGACAGC
>NW_015555974.1:366615-375499 GCF_001515605.1 Sinocyclocheilus anshuiensis | reverse complement strand
GACACGTCGGAATAACTTAAAACATAATATTTATTACAACGAAATATAACCAAAATCAACAATCACAAAAGTCAGTCGGCCTGTCAGTAATAACAATCAGTATGAAATGCAGGTGAATGGATGCACAAAGTGAAGTGTGGTCAGCGCTAGTGAATGGATGCAAAACAAAACATAACGCCACAATTGGAGCGCGGCTCTGGCAAACTGCTCGAGCAACAGAAGAGCAGCCGCCCTGACGAACTCTCGCACCAGGTTTAAATAACAGCCATGACGAGCATCAGGTGCGCTCCAGTCACACTCCAATCACAGAACCTGCCACAGAGAAAAAGAGACCAAAACACCCAAACCAACACAACTCAATCCTAACATGGACCAACGAACCAGGCTATATCACAATGTATAATGGGTAATTACGTAAGTTCTGTGAAAAGCATTAGCTTTGTTGTTTTGCTAATACTTCAAAATGAACCTGTGAATGTCTGTGGGTGAGCACGTCTTCGCCATTCAAAATAAAAAAGCGCACTTTTTAATTTTATAATGCCGTCTTATTGCTCTTCTTCCTAGTAGGTGCATTTTAAAAATGTTTTCCCGATGAATCCTGGACTTCTGCTCAAAATGATAAATTAATATAAGGACAGCTAAAAAAAAGAAAGCTGTTGTCGTTCCATCCTGACGGATGCCAGCAGCAAGCAATATTGTAATAATTTTAATCCCTGTTTCGGAACAAAGCAATCGATCTACAGGTGTGAAAGCACCCTAAGAGCGCTCTGACCCGTTTTGGCACTCTAAATGGCTGCCGATTACGAAGCAGATCTCGCTGGATAGTTGACACTATAGCCCTGGTTTACGCCTCAGAAGGCTTACAGTATCCTATTGGAGTGAGGGCCCACATCCCCGAGGAATGGCCTCCTCCTAGGCTTGGTCCAGCGGGATTTTGATTGGTGATATCTGTGCGGCCGCCGGCTGGTCATCGCCGTCAACCTTCACCAGGTTTTACAACTTGGACATACCTGCCCTCCAGGCACCGATTTTCTCTGCTTAATTTACCTATTCCCCTCTGTAAGCGGAGAAGGTTCTGTTATGTAGTCCCCAGCCTAGTGGCTTGGGTCTCATAATTAGCTCATGCTTTTTAGGAGCCCTCATTATGGGTGCTCCGGGTCTGGGCGCGCAGACCGACTTTGTTCTGCACTTGCTTATATCACTGCAGTATTAAATGCATTCCCCATAAGCGTGTTAAACGCAATGGGAGAGATTGTTTGAAAGGGAACGCTCCGGTAACTAATGTAACCTCGGTTCCCTGAGATAAGGGAACGAGCATTGCGTAAGCTGCCATGCTATAAGGCTGCAATGGCTGTCACTGACAGTCGAAAGATTCTGACGAATGTCACTCTGAGCCAACTTATATAGCAGTCAGCTCCTCCCTTTTTGGTGGGTTGAAGCGCTATTTATTCGTGCAGTTACACGAATGTGAACAAATCAGGCTTCAGTTTCAGAGTAAATAGGAGTATCCCCATAAGCGTGTTAAACTCAACGCTCGTTCCTTTATCTCAGCTTATGTTAACCGAGGTTATGTTAGTTACCGGAGCGTTTCCTAGATATTTAATATCTTTACGAGATATGTTATTAGCTAGATTTCTGAAGGTAATGTGAGTGTTACAGTTTGTTATGGTGGAGCACAAGCAAGCACAAATAAATAATTCAAGCATTTATGCTATGATGTGTTATAAAAATTTGTGATTGCAAATATCAACAGACGGACTTAGAAATAATTGTAAAGACTTTTATATTTATGATGCTAAGCTACTTAAACTGGCAAAACTTCTCAGTGCACCCACACCAATTCCTCTACTTTCAGACACATATATTTTGACAGAGATTATGAGACTGACATGTTCCTTCTTTTTGTTTCAGGGCCATTCCACCAAATGGGTGCCATTTGCTTGTTGTAACTCTAAAAACTACACACACAAATTGAACTATTGAAAATCTGTACTGGTCAATCTCAGGTAACTTTATTTAATTTTTCACACAGTTTTTAAGTGGAAGATGAATGCATTTTTCTCAATCCTGTTACCAAAACTCTTAAGTCTTTTAAAAAGCCTGTGTATAAATATGTCAGCTAATTCCTTCGTTTTCCCATCAAGCAGGTGTTTAATTTAAAGAAAGTGTTAGTTTCATGGTCAAAATATGTATTTTTATCATAAAAAATCACTATATATCTACAAAAAAAACCACACACACAAACCCAATGCAACTCAACCCTCAAGTTTATACATTTTTTATGATGTAATTTATTAAACAATGGGATGAATGATGGACCAAACTTCATTAAAAAAATAGTGGTTTAACTTTTTTTATTTATTTATTTCTATTTATTTATTTCTTTTTTGGAAAAAAATATGTAGTAACAGGAATGAAACTGGGTAACAGGAATGTGTGTCCATATGTGTGTATATAGGCTTGACTACACTTGTGAGGTGTTAATATCCTCACTGATATACTGAAGAGTGTTGAACATTGACTAGTAAGCTGGACCTCACTGGTAAAAAAGGCCAAATCGTGTTTCTATTTAAATCTAGTGGTTTGCAGGGGTTTTGTTAGGGTTATATTTAGGGGTAAGGGATGGGTTATGAGATGATATATCAATAACAAAAAATAATAATAATGGGAAAATATCATTAACCTGATTAAAAAAAACAAAAAACAATGGAGGTCTATGAGATGTCCTCACTAATATCATGAAATGCATTTGTGCCGGTGTGTTTTATATCTTTTATATGTGTATAAAATGTACATGTAACACATAAAAGTATGTGTTATACTTAACCATATTTTGGGGAACAATTTTAATTTGTCACCCACTGACTTTCAAAGCTGCTACATAGTAACGACTTTCTACTTCGAGGACCTTGATAGAAATGTAGTGGAGTGAAAAGTACAATATTTGTCTTTCAAATGTAGTGAAGTTAAAGTCATAAGTTCCCAGAAAAAATAATACTCAAGTAAAGTACCAATACTCAAAAAGTGTACTTAAGTACAATACTCAAGTAAATGTACTTAGTTACTGTCCGCCTCTGCCTGTTACTGTTACTCAGTCCTTTTAGTCTTTATATGAGTAACAGGATTGGGATTTTAGGATAAAATTAGCAAATACGTATAATATAGCCACATGGAGTACATGCTAATGTTATGAGGATACTCAGCAAATTCTAGTGATTTACCAAAGATTTGTATTTTTAAAATAAATATAACATCTAAGAAATAATTTAGGTAACAGGACAGTATGTTAAAAGTGACACTCCCAGTCATCATTACAATATCATCAAATATACAGAAAAGAAAACGAGACCACATTTCCTTCAGAAGATCCAGATATCATGTTGAAAATGCGTATTGTGGAATTTTCCCAGTTTTTCAGAGGGGGGAATGTGTTAGGGTAACAGGACTGAGTGAAAACCTGGGGACACAACTAAAATTTGTATTCTATCTAAAATATTATAGATAGATTTTGAAATGTATTTAAATCACAGTTGGGGTATGGAGGTACACAAAAATGCTAAATAAAAAAGAATTTAGGAATTTTAGGTAGTTTTGATCATTTTTTAAAATTATATATTTTAAATTTGCTGTTAGATTAATGTGCAGGACACTTTGCCTAATAATAAAATGTATTGTATAGTTACAGGCCCTTCAACAGTCGGATCACATCCCTGATCTTAGGAGCCCCTAGCATGGCATGAACTCTAGCCTCTGTCTTTGAAGTGCTGACTAAGGGGCCGTTTACACGACAACGTTTCCAGCCAAAAATGGGAAACTTTTTATGTGTTTTGCCTGTTTGTTTACACAACAATGGTGTTTTGGGGACTGAAAACACATATTTTTGAAAACGGGTTTCAAAGTGCAAGTTTTTGAAAACGCCACCGTTATCGTATCCGTGTAAACACCCAAAATGGGAATCTTTGAAAATGGTGACGTTATGCGCTTGTGTAGTAAGTGTTAGGTATGTAGACATGAGCAATACGTGTCGATTTTAAAGGCAAGCACGAACAAACATACACAACAATGGCGGAGTACATGGTACTGTTGTTGCTGCTCAAGAGTTTGCTAACGCTTCTTCAGCAAAGTGTGGATTTACTTCACCAATATTACAACCAACAGCGGAGACGCGTCATATAGAACATATAATCGTCACTTCCCTACAGGTACTGCTAACAAGGTGACAGCGCCAACTACTGGCCTGGCATATGTAATACAGTGTTTTTGGCCGTTTTCGCGGATATGTGTAAACGAGAATCGTTTTGAAAACGTTGTCGTGTATACGGGAAACTTTTTAAAAACGCAAGGGAATAACTTTTCCGTTTTTGACTACATCGTTGTCGTGTAAACGTAGCCTACTGTCCACACGAACGCGGTTATTTTTAAAACCGCAGCTTTTTCTACGCGGTTTGGCCGTTCGTCCACATGCAAACGCAGCACCAGGCCACTGAAACTGAACATTTTTGAAAACGCCTGCCAGGGTGAAGATTTTCAAAAACTCCGGTTGCAGTGTTATCGTGTAGACAGCGAAACTGGAGTATTTGGTTTGTGATGTCGGAGCCTGTGCTGTTATCTCCGCCTACTAGAAACTTTTTCAGGCTTCTGATTGGCCAACATGGCTTTACGGTTGAGATTATATCGCCACCTGTTGGTTTGGCATGCTCTTGACAGTGCTTAATAGCATGCGTTTGCGTTTTCATGTGGACGGAGATTTTTTTAAAAACGGAAGAAGGAAAAACTCCGTTTATAAAAATACCCGTGTACGTGTGGACATGGCCAATGACCCCAAAAGTGCTGAGTGTTCAAAGGAATGGTATGGAAGGTTTTGGTTGAAAAGGAGCATAAGAGTCTCAAGAGAGATGAGAAAGAAAGAGAGGAAGAAAGGGTTCAAAGAATGAGAGAGTCACTATGAAAGGAAAGAGCTAAGGATTAAGGAAATCGTAAGGCCTGCTTTGGTTGATGTTGTTCAGTTGATTTCAGAGGAGCTGAGAGCTGCTTCTAACATACGTTTCCTTTTCAACCTTTGTATTTAGATTAGTTCCACAGTTTCTAATTATGATGCATATTGCAAGTGTTTTGAGGTACATTACAGAGGAAAACAAATCTGTTCAGGTACGAGGGTCAGCTTTGAAAGGAATTGATACAATAGCACAGAAATTATGTTTTGCATAAAGAAAATGATGACCAAGTTTTTGCATTGTGCCATTATTTTCGTAACATTTAGATATTTTTACCCAAATTCTCATTATCTGGGCATTTTGTAATTCCCATCTCATTCACATCAATGTTCATTCTCATTAGATTTCCATTATTGCATTTTTACTACTTAATATTATTATGTAAAGATTTTGTAAATATTATACAAAAAGATATTTTAATCAACATAAATTGAAAGCATTAAAACTAATATTACAGTCAATATAAATACATTCATTTTGAAAATATAAATATTTATAAATTTATATTGACTGTAATATTTGCATTTATTTTATCATTTATTTTAATATACAGTATTTTTTCATTACAGTATTTATTTATTCATTCATTCATTCATTCATTCATTTAGCAAAATAATGTCACAAAAATTCTTAATAGTCCAAAAAAATCGGCTTAATTTTCCTTATTTTCAATGTTCTTTTTTTTCAATCACTTTTTAATAGAGACTTTGACTTTTTGTTTACTCTAGGCTGACTGGACAGATATGTCTTTTATTTTTATATATTTTTTTATTTTTTAGCCTATTTTGAGCTAAAGAAGTTAATTTATGATAACTTTTCTGTCAGATTTGATTAATTTGAAATACATTATTGAAACGGAATCCTGATACACAGTTTTGGAAATTTTGGTATTTTTCAATTCAAGAGCTGTACTTGTTTGACTTACTCCCCTGTATGACGGGAGAGTTTCCAAAATTGAGCAAAGAACTGCAAACCATTACACAGACCAGAATCAAAGTATGTATGCAAATTTCATTACACTCAAAGGAAATGCAAAATAACTTCCTTTTAGGTTTGCTCAGCCTCATAGAATAATAGAAAGCAAGATAAAAGGACCCTAGATGGGTTCATTCATATCTATTATGAAATCATCTCTTTATCATAAAGCAGAAACAATTCTAGGCAGAAATAACCTTTTCTTTTGTCTCGGTTAGAAGTGTTTTTCAGTTCTTTCCAAACTGCGCAGCAAAGACAAAGTAGCTCATTTTCTCAGGCTGAGAATGTCTGTCTTGCCTTCTGTATCCCATTCCCCAACAACAGATCAATTAGAATTGAGTTGCAGTAAGCAGGATGTATTGATCTATGATCATCATTTCCATAAATGCCATGAGGCACAATTGATCCAGGCCAGACTTAAGCCATTTTGTCTATATATGAGCATTATTTGCATCATAATAGGAGTCACCATGGCTATAGACTGAAGAAACATTTTTACATGAAGATTATTTTATGGGAAATAAAAATCACAAGTGAGAACTCTTTAGTCTCTCAACTGCTTGTCAGTCTCATTTAGAGAATAAATAGAGATTAAATGGAGACTTTCAAACGTCTTTATCCTTCAATCTTATTTTTTCCTAGTCTTCAATCTTGTGTTTATTCATAATGATTGCACTTTATTTCACAAGTGCATAAATTGTTGGAACAATAAAAAGCTCCTCTAATTCTGACATTGGTGACATTTTTTACAGTACATCTCCCAATGAAATTGATAATAACTGACAATAACTCCCTTTCAAATGCAATGATGTGTTTTGAGCATACATTATTATTAGAGAATGCAGTGAAATGTCAAGATTTTTTGGAGGTAAATGTTGTTGAAATGTCACCAAGGTAGTTTATAATATTCTTCTTCTATTCTGTTGTTACCCCTCATTATGCCCCATTTTGCCACAATAATAATTTTTTTTTACATTTTCTAGGGCAAAACTTGCCTCCACCATGCTTTAATACGTTGCCAGTTCATTACTAAATGGTTACTAAGGAGTTGATATGCAGTTGCTTGGGCATTCTGGATTGTTTCTAGGTTGTCTCTTGTTCAATATGGACTTTTTGTCTCATTTTATTATGCAAAAATCAAAAGTCTGATTGCTTAATAGCAAATATTAAATATATTATGTAAACTGTATGTTCAGTGTGTTTATTGTAAGAAACTGGCTAAAGCAAAAGTATTTTAAAGATAAGGGTTTTAGATGGAAAGATACACACATTGTAAAAACATTATTTCAAACACTCTTTATTCTTATCGCACTGATTAATATTAATCGTGACCCTGTTTCAACATCCACAAAGGAAATCAATAAATGTACAGTTTCACACTGCGCTGCTGTGTGAAAACAAACTCAAAAGGTCAGTAGCCAGTCACTCTATGGCCGGGAAGCTAAAATCTCACTTCAAGGCTTCAGAACAAATAGCACATTATTGTCAGAGATTCGTCTTTTTCCAGCCCAGCAGGAAACTGTAGGATTGAGGCTGAAGACAGTTTGCTTGGTTTTAGCTACACAGTGCCACCTACAGACTTAAAACTCTTCACTTATGGCACTGTTAAATTAATTTATTCTAAACACCGCATACATTTGTATTTAGTTTTGGTCTTATGGCACTTGAATTCAGAGGAAAATACAACTGTATTTCTATAAAGGACAGGATGAGAGAGCATGTGCAGCCGCGGCAGTCCACCTCTTTGACAAGAATATTCATTCATTTATTGTTTTTAAATGTGTTAAAGCTTGAAACTTATGAAGAAAAAAAAAAGTCCAGTAACCGCTCTGATCTCTTCAGTTAATTCTTCAGACTGATTCAAACCGGTTAAACGTGAGTAAAAGAACTGGCTCATAAGAGTCGTTCGTTCAAGAACAAGACTGCACTGGACGCGCTGTAGCCGTTTTGAATCACTCATAAGAGTCATTCGTTCGTAAATTAAACCAGTGGTTCCCAACCCTGGTCCTGGAGGCATCCCAACACTGCATGTTTCGCATGTCTCCTTAATCAAACACACTTGATTCAGGTCATCATCTCATTAGTAGAGACTCCAAGACCTGAAACTGGAGTGTCAGAGAAAGGAGACATGCAAAATGTGCAGTGTTGGGGTGCCTCAAGGACCAGGGTTGGGAACCACTGAGTTAAACTACACATATTTGTGATTCACTAAATAGAAACGCCTAGTATATTGTCTGTGAATCATGTTGTATGCTTTGATTCACTAAGGCTACGTCCACACGAAGCCAGAGCTTTCCCTATCCGATCTTTTTTTTCACCTCGTCTCAAGAAATATCTGCGTCCACACGATACCACGAAACCTTCACAAAACGATGTAGTATACATGCCAGACCAGCATGTGGCGCTGTAATTCTGCCACAGAGAAGAAGACTTGGACTATGCGCATAAACCTTGCGCGCGGTATACAAACGAACATGGAACAATACATTTATTAATCAGTGTTAATGTAAGTTAATAAAAAGACAATCGTTCAGTGTTTGTTCATGTTTTTGTTGCTGTTACGTGAAGTAGCGGCGTCTGACTAAGGGCGAGACGTGGGCTGATGACGTCATCTTTTCAGAAAATATACGGATTCGCTGTCCACACGAAAATGCAAGGGTGGCGTTTTCAGATTTATTCACTCTGGGACCCGGTTTCAAGAAATATCGGTTTCACTCTCCCAAAACGCTGGATCCGTCTGGACGAAACGCCTATACGATACAAAAATTATGTGTATACAGCTAAACACGTCTCCGTGTGGCCTAAATTCAAGAACCAATCATTTGTTCGTAAAAGGAGGCTTCATTGGTCACGCTGCATGTTTTGAATCACAATGAATCGGCTGATAATACTCGCTTTCCCCCCATAAATCAGCA
>NW_015555974.1:360469-366346 GCF_001515605.1 Sinocyclocheilus anshuiensis | reverse complement strand
GGAGCGGTGTCTGACTAGGGGCGAGACGTGGGCTGATGACGTCATCGTTTCAGAAAATATACGGATTCTCTGTCCACACGAAAACGCAAGGGCGGTGTTTTCAGATTTATCCACTCTGGGACCCGGTTTCAAAAAATATCGGTTTCACTCTCCCAAAACGCTGGATCCGTCTGGACGAAACGCCTATACGATACAAAAATTATGTGTATACAGCTAAACACGTCTCCGTGTGGCCTAAATTCAAGAACCAATCATTTGTTCGTAAAAGGAGGCTTCATTGGTCACGCTGCATGTTTTGAATCACAATGAATCGGCTGATAATACTCGCTTTCCCCCCATAAATCAGAACACGAGACATGTTCGTTTACCATGAAGTGAGTCCGCGAGGAACTCAGAAGAAAGACGTTATCATTCTCGGTAGGTACACGGTCCTTCATTGCATCACATTCAAGACAGCTGAAATTCAAATTCACCACTCAGGTAAAGTGTCATTTCTTTATGGAGCAAGATTAGTCTCAATCATAATTAATGCAAAAGACACGATGCGCACATGCGTAGCCCAATTCACATGCAACCTTATTCACATTCACGTGCATTAAAATATTTTTGTACGCAGTTGTACATCTGTGTTTTGCATTTGTGAAGAGTATTTTATGAATATATATATTCTTATATTGTGCATGTATATTTGTTTTTGTGAACATATATATTTTTTCGTGCACATGAATTGGGTTTCATGCATCGTGTGGGGGGGTGAACAAAGGCCTCCTGTAGCGAATCGATGCGTTTTTGTAAGAAAAATAACCATATTTAAAACGTAATAATCAATTTAATCTAGCTTGCGCTCACTGTTGTACACGGAAGCAGCTCCGAGCGGATGATGTAGGACGTCGGCGTTGCGTATGCGCTGCTCAGAAGTGACGAATGCAGAAGCGCAGGGGAGAGATAAAAACAAAACAAAACAACGGTCACGAATTAGATGTACAAAAAGAGGATTTGTAAAGAAGAATGTCGGAGGATTTCTATATAAGCCAACAGGAGACTGGTTTTCCTTTGCTAAAGTAATGAAACTTTGCTTCCTTTGCTCCTGTAAACAAACGCTGGTTTTCACGAGACTCACCAGCGCATGCGCAACGCCGACATCTTAAGTCATCCTCCCGGAGCTGCTTCCGTGTTGGCGCAAGCTAGATTAAAGTGCTTATTACGTTTTGAATATGGACATTTTTCTTACAAAAACGCATCGATTCGCTACAGGAGGCCTTTGTTCACCCCCTGGAGCCGTGCGATGCACTTTATTTAACTTCTTTTGGACTGATGAACTGCAACACCCGCTGAGTGCCATTAAACAGCTTGGAAGATCAAAGTCAGTTTTTAATATAAATGTGATTGGATTCATCTGAAAGAAGGAAGTCATACACGCCTATGATGGCTTGAGGGTGAGTAAATAATTGGCTAATTTTCATTTTTGGGTGAACTATCTCTTTAATTCTGTGATGTTTTTGCACACAAGTTTTTTTAAAGCTATACACTATGTAACCTCTTTGATTTATATATATATATATATTAAAAAAAATGTTATTAATGAGGGAATCCAAAAATCCATCTTCCAAACCATGTTTTTACCCAACCCAAATGCACTTTGATAAGTCAAAGGAATAATGGAAATTTATGTTTTAGAATTGTCCGGGTGGGTTTGCATTGGAGCAGAGCCGAAGCAGAACCAAAACAATGCTCTTCTGCAAGATATATGTCTATTTGTTAACCGTTCAAGGTCCAGATGTTACACAGTGTTAATTTAAGGTTAAAGATTTGTTTCTCTAACCCCTAAATATGAACAATAATATAGATGTTTTACTTGGCAATCACCCCTAATTATTTGTGAGAATTATTCGTGCCCAGTTAACAACTATTTTCCCTAATGTGACAAAGACAAACTGCCTCTTCTGTCCCCGGCTGTGGAGTTCTGTGGGGATAAAGAACCAAACACTCAAGTTCATTAATCAGATTGTTTACATGGCATCACTCTCTTAATTTTACATGGTGTTGCATACTACATGCTACAATACAACAAAGTGTTTCTCAACAATAAAGCTAGATTCATGATGTGTGTAAATTCCAGATGTCATCCAGACCACAGGAATGGTGTAAATATAACACCAACGTTTCAAGCATTTCCGTTTTGTTAACAAACCCCAGTGTTGATTTATCAAAGAGAAAGTTATAATGAGATTTACCAAAGCAAGCAGATAATCCAGGGAATATATCTTGTGTGTGTCCCGGGGGCAGGCACGTGCACAGGTAGGGCTCAACCAAAATGACACGATCAGACATGATGGATAACTGGCTGCAACTAAATGTGTTTGGAGTGCAACTTCACAAACAGTAATGCAGTGAAATGCGGGAATGTGTAATTGCCTTTGTGTATAAATGTGTCTCAATGTGCATATACAGTATATGGATATACGTGAGAGCTGTTGTCGGACTCAAAATTACCAAATTACTCCCAGTCATTATTTCTTTTACTGTCACTAAGCATTAGTCCATTTTTCCATCTCTACAGCATTACCTTGATTGAAAAATGGTAATGAAGATACATAATGAAGAGAGCTAATATCCTGCGGTCAATAAAACAACCTAATAAAGTCAGTAGACGTCCATCTATGTGCCGCGGCACCAGACAGCTGAAGTTTATCATCAGACAGATGACTGAATTACCTTCTCAAAATAAGGTAAAGGTCTTTTGATGAGAATGGTGACTAGTATCTCAAAAAGGATTATTAGGGATAATTGTTTGTTAGCAAGCATCACTGTTGCCCATACTTGATCAAGGTTGTTATGCTGAAATTTTGTGTGTGAAATGCAGTCATTTCTAAAGGAATCCACGCAACTGGGAATTTCACATGAGGGCGAAAGATTTTCCCATGCAAATTTCACTGTACTGACCAACAGAAAGCTGTTTTGTTTGAAACTCACTTCTGTGTGAGCAATGCTTCATCGCTACAATATTGACAACAGACAATACAACTTTTTGCAAAAACCACCTAGTTGCCACTCAAACCATCCTATAGCAACCACCTATCAATGCCCTATTAACCACAAAGCAGCACCTAACCACCTAACAATACACTAGCAACCACTTGCAGCTCTAGCAACATGCTAAAAAACACTCAGAAACACAGGCTATGCCCAAAAAAAACAACGAAGACCCTGCTGTCTGTTTAAACTAAACACCCTTGCTGGTGAGTTTTGCACAGGTAAACACCACATCATTTTAATTAAAAATCAAGTTAGTGGCATGCTGATAACATTCCTGATTTCATTCCTTTTAAATTTGAATGTGTTTAATTATGTGCAGTGCAGTAGGTCTGTACAGTCAGAAAGATGTGTCTGCACATGGAATATCCTGTGGAGACACCATATGATGCATGTCTTCAATAACAGAACATTTCTAATCGGCTGGAAAGGAACGCTTATGGTTTTTGAATCAAAGCCCCTCTTTTAGTACTCCATCTGTTTCCTCTGGATACGGTTGGTATTGGGTTTCTTGGTTGTAATGCCACATTTGATTTAATCTCGTTTTTCTTTTACTCGCACCCCTCCCTTTATTTCAGGTTGATTTTTTTTTTTTTTTGTCTGTTTAACAACACTTCCCACAGGAAAGAAAAATCACAAATGGGATCTTTAACATCTCAGTTGTTTCTCCTAGACGGCAATGAGATTACATGGACAGCAAATGAAGACTGAACACCTACTCAAAATTCTTCTCCCAAGAACCCAAGAAGAAAGTAATTTGTGAGTTTGAAAAATGTCTCAAACTGTGCTCAGATATTTCAAGATGCCCACATGATTTTCACCCTGAGCTTCACAAAAGTTATTCTGTGTTTTCAGATTTCATTGTCCTTGCCATCATGATGTTTGGTAACATAGCCACATACTGGTCATAAAATACAAATACTGACAAGTCTTCTAACTCTTCGATTATGTGGCATGCCATTGTGATCTTAAGCTCATTCTTTTTCCTTCATGCAAAGTTCAAAAATACCGCAATATTATCTATAATCTATATTGTTTCTTATTTGTAAAAATTTCTAAGACTATTCCAGTTATTTGTGATTAGTGGATGATTTTTTTTTCCCCAATAATGTATTATTAATAATTGTTAATTATTTTATATAATTTACACTATATATATTTATGTAACAATTTTATAATAATTAATTTCATAATTAAATGATTTAGTACATATTTTTATGCACTCACAATAAGCAATATGTGACTGATAACATATTTTAGAGGAGAGAATAACTAGAAAATATTGAAATTTCCATTGTTTCCAGACCTCACAATCAAAATTTTTAAAATTTCATTACATTTTCTCTGTAGAAACACTGTACCAAAATCTGAAATCAGGGATTTCAATATGAATTCATTACTCATCAAATTCCTCCATGACCAAATAATCTGAGCTGCTATCAAACTTCATTTTATATATCTATACTCCTACTGTGTCAACAATTGTCTCACTTGTGTCTTTTTTTATTTCTTCTAAGGAACTTTTCGAGAAACATCTGAGACAATCTTGATACTTGAATGAAACATATGCTAACTGAGAACTCAATTAATTCTCATGAGGTGTAAAACAACCAGCCGATAAGCTCATGTTGAGCGGGTGTCCTCGAGCACTTCATAGTGTCCAGATCCACTTATATGGAGGAGAAATCCAGCTGCACCTCCGAAATATTTGATGGGCTCAGAAGAGCCTGTGATCATGTGACTCTCTGAGTGCTCAAGCTCTGAACTAATAAAGCATGGGTTAAACAAAGACAAGCGCTAACAGATGTGTGTGAGCACTAGGCTCCGGATCAGTCAACAACAGACACGTAAAGCTGCCCGATTCACTTCTTGCGGTAAAACATTTGTCATCCACTCAGAGCCAAGCTTTTGGCAAGTATCTTTATCATTTCTTACCACGTTGCTGCCGCACAAAGAAACACACAACTGAAAACATCATGTAGCTCGCAGGAAGGAAGAATCACAAATGAGATCTTTTCAATATCTCCGTTATTTCTCATAAACGGATATGAGATTACATGAAGATCAAATGGAGACTTTTACTTAAAGGTATAGAAAACAAAAATCATTGCAATCATTTTTATTTCAACTAAGAAATTTTAGCAGAAAGTTGAACTTGGAATAGCATATTAGCATGCTAATCTATCTGCCATATTAAGATGTAGCTGAAACAATAAGAATCCCAGCTAACACAATTACGTAACTGTTACGTAGTGTGTTAGCTGTGATGCTAGTATGCTATTGTGAATTCAAATGAAACATAATTACAGCTGGCACTGCCCTCTAGTGGTGTGAGACTCTCAGTATGACAGGCTCAGAGCTCATTTAGCATGTTTCATAATGAGCAGCTGCTGTCGGTCTGTGTCCGCTGGGAGTAGAGGGGTCACGGATACCTGCTTCCTGCGGTCCCCAGCACATGGCCCTTGCTTTCTGGCACTGGAGTCGCAGACGCCACCGGTTCCATTCAGATCCCCTGGGCCAAATTAGAGGCCATTAATGGAGTTGCTGAGAATGGCATAATAGGGGTTGATAGGCAGCTCCAGCTGATCTGAGACCTGTCCTCTCACAGCTTCCTCTCGTGTCGGAGAGTTTAGCACAGCATGTTGTACAATTCTGTGAAAGACTAACACAACACACCACCTGATAAACACGCTTAATGAGGGAATCGGCAGTGTGTTTTTTGGGATAAAATGTGAAAGAATCCATTGCAACCTCTGAAAATGAGGTTGAATGTTGTTTTGTTTTTGTTTGGTTTTACAAACATTAGTCTCACTTCAGAGTATTGGTGGAGGGGGGGGGGGGGGT
>NW_015555974.1:347935-360450 GCF_001515605.1 Sinocyclocheilus anshuiensis | reverse complement strand
GGGGGGGGGGGGGGGGGGGTTCCCCTTCAGTCTGTTCACAATCAAGCATGACCCTCAAGCGCGGGGCCCGCTATCCATATACAAATGTACATATAAAGTATATTTAACAGAAATGAGCTTCATTTCTTTATGATATAAATAATAATATCTTTTAAATATTTTATCTGGTGAAACCCTTGTATTACAGTTCAAAATATGTATATACATATTTTAAGTAAACTAAATTTAAGTATAAAGGAGCCCTTTTTAATGATGACAAGTAATGCATCCCATTTTAATATATTTTAATTCAATGATCTGGTGAAAGCTCTTAAAATATAATTATAAATGTCCATATTTAAAATAAATGAATCGTATTTCTTTATGTAATTATAATTTTTTTTTTAATGATGACAAGTAATCATCCAATTTTAATTTAAATAACATTTCAGTGTATTTTTAAAATAAATTCCCAATGTTTTCTGTCAAAACCCTGGTATTTTTATGTACTTATTTATTTATTGGTTTGTTTGTTTTATTTCTTTTTTGGCATAATGATGACAGTACTGTACATACGTTTTAATATATTTTTCATTCATTTCCTCATGTTGTCATGTGATCAGATAAAAGTGTTGTGAAAAGTACGTTGTGAAACATGTCTGTAAAGTTGACAGCAGTTATAGAGCAGAATAGAGCTCTAAAGCATTTTGATTGGCATGGGCTGGAGGGAACTTTAAAAGGGCGGAGTTAAATTTGAACCTGACCTTTCCAGCCAACCAACATTAAAGAGTGATAGGAAGTTGTTATATCCTTTGAGAACTCAAAGGAACGCATTGAGAGACCACCAATGGGAAGAAAATCAGTGGTTGTTGATATTTTTATAGTTTCATGTGGATTACTGTGTTGTTCTGAGCCATTGAGTCAAGGGGAACCATCTTTAGACCAAGGCTTTAGTCAAAATGCCGTCTTCAGACATCCAATGCCAGCGCAAGGGCGTGCACAGACCGGTCAGAGCGCGGTAGCATCCAAAATGTTTCAAAACCTCATTGAATTCAGGAGACCTGCCTCAGCAATGGTGGGACCTCCATCACAAGAGTCTGTCCAGATACCAGTGCAAGTACAATCCCAGTGAACCAACTACGTATCTATGCCCCTTCAACCTAGCAAGCCTTTGCAAAGCCAAGGACATTTTGGATTAATAAAACCCCAACAAATGGTTGAGACTTTCTCACAAACCCATCAGGGATTCCAGAATCCCTTTCCTGGTCCTGACCTCTATCCTGATGTGAAGGATAAGGTGGTTTTGGAGCCAGAGTTTGAACCCAAGGTGCCAGTGCCGGCAAACACTGTGGATGTTCAGTGTGGAGAGGTCTCCGTCAAAGTGCAGGTGAAGCAATATTTCTTGGGGAACAATCAGTTCATCAACCCCTCTGATATGATGCTGGGTGGTTGTCCATCTGTTGGATTTAATGACCAGGACAGGATTGTTGCCTTTGAATCAGAGCTACAAGGATGTGGGAGCACATTAATGGTACTGTATGTCCTCTTAAGCATGGTTTCTCCAGCTGTTTACTGTTTTCTAGTTGTGATCCTGCTAAGACTTGTCTAAAATGGCACTTGCCCATGATGCTCTTTGACACATTAAAATGTTTGCTGTCACCTGAATTAGAAGTGTGGCTATCCAGGGGCACCATAACGTGCACATGATTTTATCTTTTATTATTATTATTATTATTTTTATTATCTTTCTATTTTATTTTTAGTTGATCATGATATATATATCTTTTTTTTTTTTTTGGGGGTTTGTTTATTTTATTTTTTTTATCAATAGATTTCTTTATTTTGTATTTCTTGTAGTATGTTTATTTTATTTTTTTCAATTTTATTTATTTTTGAATTTTTTGTCTTTTTTTAATTCAATTTATTTTGTCTAATTTATTGTCTTTTACTACTTTGATTATTTTAATTTTATGTATGAACAGTGTTTTAATATTTATTAATATTTGTTTGTGGACCACAGTTTCTTTTCAGATGACTGAGGATTCACTTGTTTATTCATTTGTTTTGGTGTATTCACCTTCACCTGTTCTTAACACGCCTATTGTGAAGACTAATGAAGCTATGGTTGAAATTCATTGCATCTACCCGAGGTAAACCTTTTAAACTAACATGGTAACCTGACAACCAGATTTTAGTTTATACTTTAACATGGCATTTTAGTGCCATGTTAAAATGCAAAACAAATGCAAGATTGAGAAAAGAAGTCATAATGTTTTGGGACTCGGCTCATAATAGGCCTTTTACAAGAATAAAGTGAAAGTTTTGGGAATTCCAAATCATGTTTTTCCCTTTCAAATATTTATTTTATATTACTTTACATGAATGTACTTTTTAATATCAATATTTACATCTTAAGTCATAGCATTGTAAGAATATTCAATTGGCATTAAAAAGCTGTCAATCTTACTCTGGTTCTCCAGATGCTGTATGTGGTTTCTTCTAACTTTTTCAGGAAACACAATGCGAGTAGTAATGCATTGAATCCCACCTGGTTTCCCTATGCTGCAGTGAGAGCTGGCGAAGAACATCTGCACTTCTCCCTCAAACTCATGACTGGTAAGGAGTCTTTTAGTGTTCTTGTGTTGAAATTGTTCATCTAACGGTCTTAACCTGTCCTACAGATGACTGGAGGTATGAGCGATCATCTAATGCCTACTTTCTGGGAGATTTCATAAACCTGGAAGCCTCAGTGGTCCGTGCTAATCACGTTCCTCTGCGGATGTTTGTGGAAAGCTGTGCAGCTACTTTGGGCCCCAGTGGGGAAGCTGCCACCATCTACACGTTCATCGAGAACAGCGGGTGAGTGACTTTTCCAGACAGACCTTTTGAGCACTACTATTGTGCCATTGTTGAGTTAAGCTGTTAACTACAATCTTGAGATGCATGATGGATGCCAAGCTGACAGAGTCCAGGTCCAGTTTCATGTCCAGGATACAGGATGACAAGTTACAATTTCAGATAGAAGCATTCAGATTTGAGCAAGATTCCAGCGGAATGGTGAGTCCATTAAGGCCCCAATATACTTCAAGTAACAAAATCAGACCAAAACTAATTTGAAGCCGCTTTCCAAAAGCAAACTTTCTGTAAAAGTTTGCTCTGTCTGGTACACATTCAAACTACCATTAGCGATTACTGTTGATCTGTAGCAATTACGTAATAGGTACTGGGGCTCCGCCACCTTTGACATGGACATCTTGTCTGATTTGTTTCTTCTGTTCAGTCTTCTGTTCAGTCTATCAAGATCGGACACGTGTAAAAACATTAAAGCATCTCTTCAATGTGTTCTAGTAAAAACTGAAGCTGCAATTCTAATTGAAAGCAACACTTACAATGTATATTACTATAAGTCAAGTCAAGTCAAGTCAAGTCTGCTTTATTGTCAATTCTTCCACATGTACAGCACATACACACAGAGAATTGAAGCTAGATTATTTTAAAGCTGCTTGCTTTAAAATAATCTAGTGAATAAAGTGCCTTATAAATAAACATAACATGATTAGAGTGCTGAATTGCCAAGCTGGCGCAAACATTTCCACATCACTACTATCAGATGCTTTCTTAACTGCTGTTTTTATTTCGTTATTAAGAGGAAAGTGCTTAAGACATTTACATATTCAACTAAACGGGATGTTTATGCTACCACTATATTCCTGCTCGGGTATTTCAAACTTCTTATCTCTAAGTTAAGAATGAAAACTAACTTTGCTGTGAGTATATTGGGGCCTTTACTGTACAGTTTGTTCCATTTACACTTGGTCCAGATCAGCCATCTGTTCATCTGAATTAACCATTTCCACCCAGATCTACATCACTTGTCATTTGAAGGCTACTACCACATCCAGTCCCATTGATACAATGAACAAGGCCTGCTCATTTGTTAAAGAAACAAACAGGTATGGGTGAAGTAATGTTGGAAGCAAGTTTAGAAGTCTCGGTTCAACATTCAGTGATTTGAATTAGATTTTTTTTTTCACACAGCTGGACTGCTGTGAATGGAGACAATCAGGTGTGTGGCTGTTGTGAGACCAGCTGCGCCATGAGGAAGGGCAGAAGTCTGGATACTGACGGTATTGTTCCACACTTAACTCCATCCAAATGTGTTTGGAAATTTGTAAACTACTGCTGTGCAACTTGAGAATGCAGTTTCCATCCTTTTTGCATGGTTTTTATTTATTTTTTTTATTTTTTTTAGATTCCACGTTGGAAGATGAGGCTACTATTGGACCGATTTTTATCCATGAATGGCTACCAATGGAAGATGAGCATTTACTGCAAATTCAAGAGTCTTCTCGGGTGTCATCACAACATGCAGGTGACCATATTGCCTTGACAAATATGATGCATTTAGTGTACCGTGTCCCCAAAATGTACACTCCCATTCAAACGTTTGGGGTTGATACGATTTAAATTTGATGAATTTTTTCGATTCTCATTCTCACCCTGGCTGCATTGATTTAATCACAAATATTTTGTCATTTAAACATAGGCGGAGGGTGGACCAACTCCAGGGTAAGTCTAAAAGCAGCCAAATCTATTAACTACAAACATCATAAACCCGTCTTTTTAGGCAAGAACCAGACATGGGTGTCATGTAGGCTAATAAAATGTTTAATGGGACTGAATTTTTTTTTAACGTGATTACAATTTAATAAAAACATTAGAAATTGGTAATTATAAAACGTTTCCTTTCCAGCATCATTACTCCAGTGATCAGTGTCACATGATTCTTCAGAAATCGTTCTAATATGCTGATTGTTAAAAAAAAAAAAGTTAAACACTTTTGCTGCTTATTTTTGTGGAAACATTTGTTTTTTTCAGGGTTCTTTCAATAGCATGTTTAAAACCACACCAACAAAAACAAATACAAATATTAAATATGAATAATATTACAAATGTCTTTACTGACACTTTTGATTTAATGTGTCCTTGCTGAATTTCTTTTAGGAAAATTACTGACCCCAAACTTGTGAAAGGTACTGTATGTTGACTGTTTAAAAAAGCATGTTATCTAGAAAGAATGTTAAAAACATTAACATGGCACTTCAAGTTCAAAGAAGTTCAACTTTTAATTTAATGTGTCCTTACTGAATACAATTATTTATTTCTAAAATCTTACAGACCCTAAACTCTCATGGTAGTGCATTTTGCTTGAATTTAGACGAGTCTTGTGCGTTTTATAATTGTCAGACTTCCTGGAACATGTTATAGTGAACTATTGCTACTTTAATCATGGATTTGCTTCTGTGAAAAATCACCTTGAGACCACTTGGTAGAAAATAATTGAAAAAGTGTTAGCCACATTAAGAGTGACTTAATAGTCCAAATACTTTTTGGGTCCACGCTGTAATGATGTAGGTCTTTGTCATAACCCTTACTTTTCACCTTTTTTTTTTTTTTTTTAGAGTTCTCCATCGAATTGATGCTCATGACTGGTTTGGTGGTTGCAATTGGACTTTTGTGTGTCATTATCCTTGGAACACTGTTTTACCAAGGGCGGCAGAAACGGGACTTGTGAATGACAATAAAAGCCGTTTTATCTAATGGGTATGTTTGTTTCTTTGGTCTGGTGTTGCCTGCAGTTAGTTGGTTAAAGCCAATTAGCTTCTTGTTTCTGTTCAGGGGGTCCCATCTGTAGTAAATGACCCATCAACTTTTAAAAGGGCTGATGCAGAACTCTTTGCCGGTTTGGAGCATGGTAACAATTTGCCGTTTTTCAATGTTTCGCTGTAAAAGCTACACAAATGCACTGGTTTATGTGTCCGAGTTGTATGTTTTGGAGAAAAAAAGGAGTGCTAAACCACCTTTTAATAAGAAAACAATAATTTTAAATTGAAATAATGTTTTAAACAATTAAATAATTTTCAGTTTTAACTGTATTTTTGATTTAAAAAATACAGCCTTGGTGAGCATAAGAGACTTCTTTCAAAAACATTTATAAATCCCAAATGTTACATCCTAAATTGGTTATATAAACCTTTGTTTGTCCTCTGAATAAAGGATTTGATATCGCCACTAAAATGTATATTTTTGTTCCAAGCTTTGTTATATTTTACATTCGAGATCATGGAGCAGTGAGACTAATACACAGCCACTTGCATTCAAATCCAATTTTATATTTTGGTGGTTGAGTTTTATGGTCCATGTCTTGCATTTGAAATGGACTGCATCCATGCACGGGGCTCATGGGAACAGGAAGACAAACAGACGTAATTAAAATGGCCATAAAAGCAATAGGAAGCTTTATTAATATGAAGTGGGACATAGAAGTATAATGGTGTATTTGTAGCCGGCTGATGTCGTGTTATTTTTGTGTGTTTTACTAACACATCCATTGACTCGCAGTGACCCAGTAATGAGTAATAAACCACATGTTTTATGGTGCGGCAGTTCAAACCGATCTCATGAAAGTGCGTATAAATAGTACGCCAAATAAAAACGAAAACTCGTGGTATTGATACGCAAAAATGGACTTTGGCGTGTATATGCTACGCGATGGGTAGGTTTAGGGTTGTGGGGTAGATGCGTCTCATATGTACGCGAAAACTGCGTATTATATGCACGCCAAACACATGGGTATCATATGCACGCCAAAGTCAATTTTTGCGTATCAATACCACGAGTTTTCGTTTTTATTTGGCGTACTATTTATACGCATTTTCTGCCCTCCAAATGCCCAGAACGAGATGCTGGCGATGGCAAAGAGGGAATGCTCATGTGGAAATCATTATAATTGAGGGCAGTTATGATAAATTGGTAAATGGTGTTGTGGAATAAAAATGTGTGTTTGTCTTTAAAGACCAGATGATTTCAGGTCACAAAATGTTTGGACCCAAAGAAAATGTGTTAAAATTAATTAAACTGGCATTACACTTAAATAAATAATAAATGTAAAAAATGATTGCAGTAAAGCCATATAAAGTGAACAAATTTTAATGACATAACTAAAGAGTAAAAAGTACCTGAAAGCACTGCAATAAAAACCACTTTTTCAGAAAAATCTGAACATCTTTAAAATTAACTGAGAGTCGAAGTTTCTTAAGATATTACTTTTAAGATCATATATTTTAAACGTGTATTTTGATATGTGCATTAGAATTTTTTGTAAGTATATCTCACTAAATATATATTAGTATTTTTTTAATAAAAATCATTATCTTGCATATCTATAATATATACAATATTTGTTAAAAAAAGGTGTGTATATTGTTTTTCATGTAATCTATGTTAAATCAATTTTTTTTTTCATTGCCCATTTTTTAAGTATAACAACTTCATTATTGTTTTTTTATTTTATTTATTTATTTTTAAATAACAGCCTTTTTGTGTCAGTATAATTCATTTAAAAAAACGTAAATCCATAAACACGCACAATTTTGACACTTCTATAATTCGTTACTATTTCTGTATTTTTAGCAGTATTTTTGTTTGTAAATAATGTTATTCTAGATTTGCACTGTGTAATTTCTTTTGTGTAATGTTTACGAGAAGCCTAACTACTCTTCAAATAAAGCACTTCAGTTATTGTACTCTCTCTGTAAATGACCCTGTTCCTCTAGTATTTGAATGAGGAAGGTAGACCAATCCAGATAAAGATGACAAAAGGCCTCCTTTCATGAAGTGAGACGAACCCTGTCAGAGCTCATAATTAACCTCCTTTATGAAGACCCCCGTCATCAGTGAAATGTTCATAATGGAGGAGGAGATTTAATTACCTTTCTTTTGCAGCCCAAGTTCCAGACACTGAGGAAACATGTAATGGCCTTGAGTCTGGGCTTCACTGACCTCCTCTATTAATAACACATATATGTCTTCAGATCACAGACTTCACTTCAGTGTATTCAGGAAATGATTAGCTAATTGTCTTTGTAAAATCAATGAAAACAGAGGTAATTTCAGCAGCTAATTCTGGATTCTGAAGTGATGACTTATGAGTGGTCATGGAATAAAATAGTATACTTTTCCATTTTTAACATTTGTTGGACTTTTAAGACAGATCTTTAAAAGACATTTGAACCATTCAGGTTGTGATGTTACATCCAAATACTACACTTACTATTGCTGCAGTATATAATATGTAGCCTACAGTATATTTTGCACAATATGTAATTTTCCTGTATGCATGGAATATCTGGATGGCTTACAAGAGAGCACACTGCACTTAATACTGTGCAATGCAACAACTTGACCTTCCATTTTATGTTATAAATGAACCTGAAGTAATGCCAGCAATTGTCTTATTTACTCATTATTTGATCAGATAGCTAAATGCAAATGCATTTTATTTCTACTGTTGCACGTACTACCAAAAATGTTAGGTAGTATACCTAATGGTACACAATGGGTAGTGTAGGCAGTGTATACTGCACATGTTCATGACGAACATATCCTGTATTATACTGCTCTCTGCTGGTGAAATTCCAGTTTGCAGCAAAAAGAAGGAGCATGTTTAAAGGGATAGTTCAGCCAAAAATGACATTAACTCACCCTCAAGTTGTCTCAAATTTGTATGAATTTCTTTCTTCTGTTCAACACAAACAAGATATTCTGAAGAATGTCCAAACAGATGTTAGTAACCACTGACTTCCATATGGAAAAACAATGGCTACTAGCAACTGTTTGGGTTTTATACAAAAAATGTTGCTGTTTAGTCTGTCTCTTAACCCTTAAATGCATACCTCGGGTCTTTAGCGACCCGGGACATCTCCCTCCTTCCTTTTTTTAAGTTAGACATCAACTTTCTTAGTATTCCTCAATCTATTAATTATAAACAATATAACAAGAAAAAAATAGTAAAATATAAAAGAATGCCTGTTTTCTGATTACTTTTTTGTAAAAAGTGTATAGGGTCGCTAGAGGTATGTAAAGTATTTTTTCCTGCGCAACTATATTTACATATCTGATGACTCAATATGTGCAATGCATCTCTTTTTCCTCAAGGTGGCACTGTTTGATATACAATGATGACGTGAAGTTTCACTCATAATTACCGCAGGCATAAAACAAACGAATATCATCAGCAAAAATTGAACTGGTTTGAATGGCTTTACTGCAGAGCAATTACTATACGCAATGAAATATAAATGTCACTGTCATTTGATGCTGGATGTGATGAATAAGCTGCCAGTGATCAAAATATTGCATTTGAAGTCATTGAAAATGATAGTTTTGAGAATATGGCTAAGATCGTGAATATGAGGCAGATGTTGAAAATACTGTGGAAGTGCGCTCTGACGATGACAGCGATGGTAAAATAATCTGCTCAAATTGAACCCTTTTAAGTTTCAAAAGGTAACGATAATAATAATAATAATAATAATAGTGATGATGATAATAATAATAACTAAAAAAAAACATGTATGCACAATTAACACCTGTGTAATGTAAGTGAGTTTATTCCTCCAGGAGGCGCTTGGCGCATCTGCACAATCTTCCATTGAGTCACATTCAAATACAAAATACAGTAAGACACGACTTTTTTTTTTTTTTTGGTCTTACATTTATGTTCCAAAAAGTATAATCGTTTTAATTAATGAATCCCCAAATTTGGTATTTTACATACAAATGGAAATCCACAGCAATCACAATATGGCAAGCCGGGTTAACATGTAATCTTTAAAATGTTCTAGTGTCTATTTTCATGCTACTAGTACTTATTTTTAGCTACTAGTATAGGCTATCTATTCCATTACTTATTCATTAGCTACTAGTGCTTATTCTTTTGTTGCTCGTGCTAATTCTTTAGGTACTAGCAACTTTTTAAAGATACTGTTTATTCCTTAGATACTAATTCTTATTTATTAGACACTAATACTTATTTCAGTATAATGACTACTAGTGACTATTCTGCTGTAACTAACATTTCAAATTTTAAGCCATTATGAGGATCTGTCATTCAGAAATCAACTATTCAGTTCTGACTGTATGTATTCCAATTGTGACTAGTACCTTTTTAAATTTTACTTGTAAGTATTCATTAGATACTAGTACATATTTTAATAGATACTAGTTATTCATGATGTATTAGTAATTATTTATTAGACACTAGTACCTTTTGTAATTGTTACTAGTAACAAATCTTGTTATACACACCTGCTTTTTTACCTGCCTTATGCCATAACTAGTCAGAATAGCCTGTAGAGTTCAATTAAAAATCTTACTAGTAAAAATCTTACATTTGGAATAAGTACTAGTATCTACTGAATAATCAATAAGTATATCTAATGCAGGGCTGTCCAAACTCGGTCCTGGAGGGCCGGTGTCCTGCAGAGTTTAGCTCCAACCCTAATTAAACACACCTGAACCAGCTAATCAAGCTCTTACTAGGCATAGAAACTTCCAGTCAGGTGTGTTGAGGCAATTTTGAGCTAACCTCTGCAAGACACCGGCCCTCCAGGACCGAGTTTGGACAGCCCTGATCTAATGAATAAGTTCAGTTCAGTTCAGTTCATCTTTATTAATTTCCTGAAGGCAATTTGGTTGCAGCATACAAGCATATCAAATAAGACATCATATATCACATTTCAAACAATACAATCTTTGCTGCCCCCGCCTCTTACACAAAATCTCTGTATTTGAAGAAAAGGACAATTTATTATCTTAGACAGTACCCAAATACTTGTACTGTTCAACACTCTCAATACCCAGTCCATTCATACTTGTTTGCTTATACTGAATAAAGTTCATCCTAGAGCTAAAAGCAATAGTCATGTCCTTAGTCTGAAGAACATTAAGTTTTAGAAAAGCCTTCTGACACCAGACAATAAAATGATCAACCACAGGACCATGCACAGAGTCCTCCTCACTCAATAGGCTAACAATTACAGAATCATCAGCAAATTTTATAATATGCCTAATTCCAAAACTACTCCTGCAATCATTTGTGTTTAAAATAAATAAATAAATAATAAAGGAGTGAGGACACATCCTTGAGGTGACCCAGTAGATGACACCAGCCATTCGGAAAAGCAGTCATTAACTTTAACTCTCTGAATTATCTGCACAAGAAAATCTAAAATCCATCCTACAAGATTAAAATCCAATCCAAATTCATTAATAAGTTTCTCAACTAAAATATGTGGCTGAATGGTGTTAAAAGCGAATGAAAAATCAATAAAAAGTAACTTAACAAATGTTTTTGGCTTATTTAAATACTGAAATACTAAGAGTTACTACTGCATCCTCTACACCTCGTTTACACAAATTGAAGGAGGTCTAAAGATCTCTGTGTCCTTATAATTTCTCTTAATTTTTCGAAACATTTCATAACTAAAGATGTAAGCGCCACAGGTCTAAAATCATCAAATGTCTGTGCATTATGCTTTTTTTTGGCACTGGAATCACTATAGACTGCTTCCACCATGCAGGTACTTTTTGTTGTTGAAGGGACAGAACAAAAATTTCATAAAATATTGGTCCTTACTGCTCAGCACAATCCTTTAGTAATCGACCCCCTATATTGTCAGGCCCAGATGCCTTCCTGATTTTACACTGTTTGAAAACTGTTATTACATCCCCCACATTAAAAAAGACATAATCATGATCCCTGTTTACCCTACATTCATTTTTCAAACCCTCAATTTCCTGTTTAAAATCATCAAAAGTATCAAATCTTAAATAAAAATTATTAAAATCCTGTGACAAAACTGCGTCTGAACTGAATCCATCCAAACTAATTCTATTACTTGTTTTCCTACTCTCCTGACCTGTTATTAAATGCATCCCCTCCCAAACAGAACCTGAATTCCCATTACAATTTTGACTCAAGATCTTCCTTATAAACTGCTTTAGCTCTCTTAATTTCACACTTCATTTCTCTTGTTAGCCTATGATACTCAACTCTCTCTTTAAAAGCCCTATTTCTTAATGACAGAAGAATCTTCAGTGATTTTGCAACCCACGGTTTGTTGTTTGGAAATTTCCTAAATGATTTCACAGGTATTAACATATCCTCACAAAATGTCACATAGGCCTAACTACAAATTACATCTGTTACTTCATCAATGTCTGAACCAGAGTCCATAAAAACAGTCCAATCTGTACATTCCATACACCCTTTTAAACGTAACGAAGCATCTTCAGACCAGTAATAATAACAACTAATATTCTAATGAATAAATACTTGTTTGTAATTGTATGGATTAGTGTCTATTTATTAGGTACAATCTAATAAATAAATACTAGTATATAATAATTAAGTACTAGTATCTAATAAAATGTATAGGCTAGTAGTTTCAAAAATAAATTAATAAAAAATTAAAATGGAACAACTGGAACATAATAGTCAGAGCTGATATATATTCCCATAGTTGTGGAAACCAAGCAAAAACGATTTGTTCAACCCAAGCTAAGGAATAATAATGTGCATTTGATCAAATGCAGTAAGATTATGAGATGCATTGTTTGAATGCTTGGCCAAAGAGATGTGTCTTTAATCTAGATTTAAACAGAGAGAGTGTGTCTGAACCCCGAACGTTATC
>NW_015555974.1:343077-347854 GCF_001515605.1 Sinocyclocheilus anshuiensis | reverse complement strand
TGAAAAATAATGTGTTTTTTGAACATTAAAGCATGTCAACATATTCTGTTACACCAAATACACAAAATAATGATCTTTAAAAAAGCATCATATGACCCCTTTAAATGTTAACCGGCTTGCCATAACCGCAATGATTAACCTGATTTGTTTATAAACGATCATCGAGTAATCACAACAACGTGCTATTGGACCATTCTTATTAGCGCTGAGAAAAGTTACACTACCCATGCCAGCGGTTGACGGTACATAAGAATAGGATGTTTAGTGCACTAGGACCATGAGAAGTGTGACGTCTGTCTGCTCCAATGTTATTGTGCATGTCATGGATAGTGGAGTTAAACAAGGTGAGTTTATGACTGCAAGGACAGACAGCAAACACAGACGTTTAAATGTTTTAGCAGCAGTAACGTTCATCTGAGGGGATATCAAGGACGCACTCGAAAGAGAAGAAGGATCTCAGTGACTTTTGAAAAAGGTTAGTTCATAATCTTACTGGCCTAAGTTTTAATTAACGTGGTATCAGGTGCTAATACCGTGGTATGATATACATGGTAATAAATTACTCTCACAAAGAAGAACTGTCCTTTTTGGACATGGTACAATAGCGTGGCAGTACCGTGTTATGCATGCAATATATTTCATTGTGAGTAAATCACTCGCATATGCGACTAAATGACGTCTAATATTAGCCAATTGCTAATAAATTCTCTGACTGAGCGCTTCAGAGTTTCACTCTCCGTCAAGCGATCTGTGCTGTTTTCAGTTCATCTGAATGGATGTGCAACGCGCCTGTATTTATCGTACCGTAAACTCTAGTGTGAAGGCGCACGACGAAAAAAAAAAAAGTTACATTGTAATGGAAATAACGTCTATATACACTGGTAGACATTCAGTGTGACAGGTGTCCTTTTAATGTGACAGGTGTGCTTGGTGAGCCTTGCACAAATCATCAATTCTGGGGGCAATCTTTGACAGGCACACCCTCATCTCATCTTTGACATCAAGCCTTGCTCTTTGCTTTGTTTTAATGGAGCCCAGGGCTGAAAACCTACTCTCACACAAGTATGTAGTTGCAAAAGGCAAGAGTATCTTTAGTGCGTTTTGTGTGAGCTCTGGATATGTTGACAAAACAACAGGGCTCAACCAAAATTATGTTATATCACGTCCACAATTCTGACGCAGAAAACGGTCATTGCTGAGATCAATCAACTTGTCCTCCTCTGTCACAGTTAAACTATGAGGGATGTTTGTATTGACATTTGTAAATGGATCTCTGATCCAGTCTTTGTCTGTTTTCAAGTCATTTTCCACATCACCAAAGTATTTTCTGAAACCATCAACAAGCACAGTGAGATGAGCACAGATTGTGTCAGAGATGTCCACTCTCTCTCCATCATTCAGCTCTGTGTAGCAGGGAAACATTGTTGTTACTCCATTTCTCACACGTTCTATCCAGCGTCGAACCTTCTCTGTAAATCTGTTGATTTTGTCGGACAGGTCCAGGATGTTTGTATGGGGACCCTGCATACTAGTGTTAAGTTTATTCAGTTCATCAAACACATCTGCCAAGTATGCAAGTTTTGCGTTCCATGCAGGGTGCTTGAAGTGTGTGGCCAAGTTCGAATTCTGATCGGATAAAAACTGAGCGATCTCATTGCGCAGCTCAAAAACTCGCCGCAAAACGGATCTGCGAGATAGCCAGCGGACCTCTGAGTGTAAAAGAAGTCCATGGTGATCAGAGCAGAGTGCCGAGAAAATACGAACGTTTAATGGTCGTGTCTTAATGAAGCTGACAATTTTAACAACCGAAATAAGCACTTCATTCAGATCCGGGCACAGTTCTTTTGATGCGAGTGCTTCTCTGTGTAACACAATGCGTTGGGTGACACCTGCTTATCTCTTGCAGTGAATCCCTTCCTTGAGCCTGTCATTGCTTTAGCTAAGTCGGTGCATATGCCGATGCAGTTCTCCCAACTAAGTCCCTTTGATGTCATGAATCGATTGATTTCGTCAAAAATCTCAGCTCCTGTTGTTCTGGCAGGATAAAGCACCCCAAAACGTCTTCATTGATTTTGTTCTCCCAGACATAGCGAATAAAAACCAGCAGTTGGGCTTGACTTGCCACATCTACAGACTCATCAATTTGCAGCGCATACGGAGTTCCATTTTTAAGTCTATCAATCAGCTGTGCTTCAATGTCATCTGCCATTTCTGAAATTCACCTAGAAACAGTGTTATCGGAGAGTGGTATTTTTTAAAAACTTTTTTAGCCTGCTCTTGTCCGAACATAATTTCGTATATATCAACTGCGGCAGGAATAATCAGAGACTCCGCAATTGTATGGGCCTTTTTGCATTTGGCAAGGCGCTGTGATACCGCATAAGAAGCCTTCAGGGCATTCTCGGCCACAGTGGCTGTTTTAATTATCAGCTTCTGCTGTTGTTTTAAACTGTCCAGCTTTGCCTGGAAAAATTCAGCTGGTTTTGTCGACAAGTTTGCATGTTTTGTTTCCAAATGTCTTCTCAAAACAGCTGGTTTCATACATTCATTTGCCAGTTTCTCCATACATATAACGCACATGGGAGAGGGCTTGCCATTAGCACCGTCTATGGATGTAAATCCGAATTTGATGTAGTCCTCATTGTACTTACGGTGCTTTTCTTGCTTTGGTACTTTTTTGTGCTGGCTTGTGCTTGGACCTTCTGGGAATTTTCTTTTATTTGTGCATGAAACGAACCTGTCCATTTTGCGTGACTTCGCGGTTTTCTGATATCGTGTCCATTGTCATGACGTTGGTCACATGACGCAAATTAAACAAATAATATATATTTTTGCTAGTAAGTTTTATTTCGATTTTTTATTTTAATATTACGTAGCCTATTATTTGTTTAATTTTTGTTTAAATAATTATATTTTAATTATCTGCTTGTAATCAACTCACGAACCCCCTGCAATTCCCTCGCGAACCCCCAGGGGTTTGCGAACCCCAGTTTGGGAAACCCTGTTTTACTACATCAAGTTAAACAAAATAAACATGAGAAATGTTTTCTTGCTAAGTTTTTCCATTTTATTTGAAGTAATGATTTTTTAAAAATGATTTCCGTTTTAGTTTTAGTTTAACGTTAGTTTATCTATAATAACGCTGGTAGTACCATGGTATGGTACAGCCACAGTACTGTGTAAATTTACTACAGTAGTACCATTTTGGGGCACGTACCATGGTAATACTTATTTCTTTGCACATGCCCCATGAAAATACAACATTTTCCACATGTACATGACATTACTGTGGTATTTTTTGTAACTTGTAGTAAATACCTTGGAGTAAACACTAGTATATGAATATGGAAACCATACAGTACCATGGTATTTCCATTACCATCCCTATACTATTGTACTGCCACAGTATGTTTTTGTTATGGGAAATAAAAGTTCATTTGGTTCCTCACCATTTTGTTTTTTCCAGATATTCTTTTTGTGGGTCCACCACCACCATCATCATCATGGTGGAGATAAAGAGTTACTGTGAAGTGGGAGTCTCCATGCAGCATGTCTGGGTGGAGGGCGGTCTGACTCTCTGCTTCTACTTCACCCTGGTGCCATCCGTCCTCCTCACCCTCTCCTTCCTCTTCGGCACTTTTCTGTGTATATGCTACAGACGCTACGGCACAGACATGGAGCCCAAGTTCATCCCTCGCTCTCGACTTTACCGGCTCCAAGTGGGCCTGTCAGTGCTGCTCGTCCTGCAGGCTCTGGGCTGGATGGTGTTTCGAATCACTCGGAGCGGAGAGCTACCGGGATACGTGGTTCTGTCTGGCTGTCTCTCCATGCTGGGCTGGATTTGGGCCATGGCCCTGCTTCATCTGGAGAGGAGGAGGGTTCTGGTGCGGGACAGAACCAGAGGACACAGTACGGTACTGTTGCTGTACTGGGCCATAGCATTTGCGGCTGAAAACCTGGCGTTTGCGTCTTGGATGAGCCCTCAGTGGTGGTGGACTCTGGAAAAGTCTGATCAACAGGTACATGTGTGTGTGATTGGTTAGGGAGACTGACTGTTTATGTTAATGATGATTTGTTGCAATAATCTTAAGTACATGGGATTTTTTTTTTCCTGTTTATCATCCACCAGTTGGAAAGTAATGGCTTATTTCTCCTAAACTTTATTCATGTTGAGTTTTGTCAAGTTATGCAGATTGTAGTACATGGGGTACTTTTTAGTGCTTTTTTATGTATTTTATATTGTATTATCTTGTATTTCTGTACCATAACCTTTGGCACTGATGCCATTGTTCTGTCTGAAGTGGAAATATTTCAAAGTGGTGACGTGGGAATGCTGCTCACAAAAGCATGAATCAGCATTATGGTAACAGTGTGAAATTTACGATAAATAGAGGATCAAACAAATGACTGCAGTTTTGTCAATTCTGTCTTGATGGTCATTAGCAATATTGTTGAGTCATTATGTGTATTTAAATAGCAGGCAGTGACATGTGTAAATATTGTTGAGTCATGGTCATTTCTAGCTGTATTCCTTCCTACCTGCATTAGCCACACCCCGACCATTTAAGATTGACCAATCAGATAACAGTTTTTGCACCACTTCATGACGTGGCAGTTTTACTTTACTCACTCTAGTCTTGCTTTAAACTTTGAATGTTGAATGCAGAAGTTAAATGCATGTTTTAAAAATGGCAACAAATTTGCCAGACTTTCCTAAATAAGTATTTACAAAAATACTCCAGTTTTCAAATAATTGGAAAAGCTTGGAATATATATA
>NW_015555974.1:340901-343067 GCF_001515605.1 Sinocyclocheilus anshuiensis | reverse complement strand
TATATATGACAAATTTGATATAAATATGTATTATATAAATATAATATATTTAATAAATATTGTTAAACCTTTAATACATCAGCAATAATTATTAAACATTAAATACATTTAAAAATTAAATGTATCTAATTAAATGTAATATAAATAATATGATTATAAATGTAAGTAGATGTAAAACTTAATCTAAAATTAACATAAATCTTAAAATTAACTACCGTTATATATTTTTATTTAAATTAATACAGTTTATATTTAAAACCTGTTTTTTTTTAAGCATTTTGTTCTAAATTTGTTTTAAACACAACTTACTAATGCTACAGTTGTTGTTGTTGTTGTTTTTTTTTGGTAAGTTACTAATTACAGAAGACAAATTGACTGGATAAATTCCAATCAAAAATAATGCCACAAAATAATATTTTATTAAAGCCAAAGAAACCACAACAGCTAAAGTCCTTTGTTTAAAAGCTAATGACTAAAACTCTCAAAATGTGAGAAACGTTATAGTGATGTCATTCTTTACTGTTTCGATAATATCAGAGAGATGGATGATTCTAGAAGATACAAACAATAGCCTAATCACTGTATACATAATGTTCATTGTGACTTTATGTCTGCAGATGGAGTTTACTTTCTGGCTAGTTCGATACTTCGCCTCAGGATTGCTGTTCCTGTTAGGCCTCAAAGCTCCAGGCTTGCCACGCCGACCGTACATGCTTCTGATCAATGAAGACGAGCGAGATGTGGAGCATGGTGTAGTAAGATATTAGATTCACTCTCAAATCTGCATGAAAACATCTTATTCTCTTAATTATTAATCTCATTAATACCTCTCTTGCATCTTTTTAGCCACTCTTGGGTAATTCTGATGAGAATCAGTCTACTTGGAAAGATTTTGGGAAGAAGGTGCGTCTGTTGGTGCCGTACATGTGGCCTAAAGGCAGCGCTACATTGGAACCTAGATTTAACATTTTATAAATTTGTAATACAACATTGCTTTGTCTCAATTTCTAAGTACTGCCCCCTAAATGTATATAAACTACAATGTTTCACTGCCTTAGTTAGACTTTTGTTGACTGCAGCACCACACAGCACGTTCTCAATTAGAGTCCTGCTGACGTTACCCAAGAGTCTCCTGGTCTTCGCTTCTGAGTTTCCAACAGGTGTAATAATGAAACAACTGTTTTAAAAAGTGATTTTTCATAATTTACAAAAATATCTGTGTTTTCATGGGTTTAAATAAAAGATTTTGTTACAGGAGACAAAAACAACAACAACAACTTTGTACATCAAAATTGGACAGGGAAAAAAAGACTTGACAGATTGATGTAACATGTCAGTATCTGAGTAACATGTAATTATTTAAGCCATGAAAAAAACATCATTCCCTAAAATAAATATAATGAACTACACAAAAAAAAAAAAACATTTCTCCTGCACATTTTATAATTACTGACGCGTCTGTCAAAAACTTTGTCTGGCTGTCGGTTGGAATATTAGTACTAAAAACATCAACATAATACACTCATGAAAATCAATCACTTCACTGAATACTTGCAGCTAAAACAATAAATAATCGTTACCTTAAAATCCATCTGTTTTTAAATCCACATCATTCATCGATCATATCACAACATCAGTGTCTGTCAAAAAATAACATGCACAATACATTCTCATATGCTGATACATAGATTTGGGAACTTATAATAATAATAATTAATTATAATAATCTATGCATTTAGCAGACGCTTTTATCCAAAGCGACTTACAGTGTATTCCCAGGGTGCGAACTACGGGGGAGCTAGGGGGAGCTCGGCTCTCCTTAATAAGACATGGGCTCCCCTGAAAACGTGATTTGTGAAATTTTGGGGGGTCTCAAAAAATATTGACAATGTGTTATTTTGACGTGCAATTTCAGTTTTGTGTAATGTGATCATCGTGGATTATTATGTGTAAAATTGCAAAAATATCATTCATTCATGCATGACGGCGATTTAAACCTAATTCACTTCAATAAAGATAACTATACATGCTATTCTTGTCATGAGCATCAAGGTGTGAGGGCGCTGCGGTGCAAATTCCACTCATGTTTAGTACATGTTAAAGGGGTCATATGATGCGATTTCAAGTTTTCCTTTCTCTTTGGAGTGTTACAAGCTGATTGTGCAT
>NW_015555974.1:307677-339949 GCF_001515605.1 Sinocyclocheilus anshuiensis | reverse complement strand
TTAAGGTAAGGCATGTTATTCGCAATTATGTGTTGTGGCTGGGTTGTTATAGGTTTGCGTGACTCTCGATGTCTTAGGCCTAATTGAACGGAGGGATTATGGTATTCTTCTGTAGCCTAGAGACGAGTAACTTTAACCGTTGTTCATGTGAACTCAAAGACAGCCTGATGCTTTGTTTATAGACTATTTGTGGGTGGCTGTTTGTTGTTTCACCTATCAATTCGTGTCGATAAAGTATAATAGGGTAAATCCTGTATAGTGATTTATCCTATATAGTGCTTGCATAAAGCAAGTAGTGCATACACTTGTAGCTGTTATGTATCTTTGTCATTGTAAGCTCTCTTTTGAGGCACACGCAAGCCCACGAACCATGAAACAAGTGGGCTCCCCCAAAGTCCACGGTTTAGTTCGAACACATTTATATATACATTTTTTACCAGTATGTGTGTTCCTTGGGAATTGAACCCACGACCTTTTGCGCTGCTAATCCAATGCTCTACCACTGAGCCACAGGAACACACTTGACTGGTGATTTTTATGAAAAGTAAAAATCTTCTTCTTGGTTGTTTAAAAGATTAAGGTAATTATCAAAGTTTGATCAAATGTTGTTTAATTTTCCAATAAAGGTTTTTACATGATTTGTTACATTTAGTTACCCTTTTGCAGATTTGGAGACTTTTTAAAATTGATTATTAATCTCTTTTACATGCTAACACATTGATTTCCTCCTGTCACAGTGAACCAGCTGACAGATGGGAGCTCTTGGAAGACTCTGGCAACTACAGTGTGTGTTTACGGACTCCTGAAGTTCCTGCAGGGAGGTGGAGCTGGTGAGGGAACATCTCCTCATTTAATGATATCTTTGTAGCATGACATGGAATATTCTTTAGAATCTGACCACAATCTGATCTTCATTTGTTTCCATCTGCAGGTGCATCTGGGTTTGTGAGTAACATGCGTTCGTTCTTGTGGATTCGAGTGCAGCAGTACACTAACCGCATGGTCCAGGTGCGTCTCTTCGCTCATCTGCACTCTCTGTCTCTGCGCTGGCACCTGGGTCGCCGCACAGGGGACATCCTGAGAAGCATCGACAGAGGAACCTCATCTATCAACAACCTGCTGAGGTGAGAGCTAAAAAAAATGTTTTAAAATTAACATTAGCTTTATGTTATACTGCATCTTGATACCAGAGACCTTCTTACCTCAAGCTGTTTGCATTTAAATGCAAGTATAAACAAGGTCAACTAGGTCTGTGTGCAATGTTAATCTTGGATGCATTAGCATGCATGCATATAAAACTTAAGAGCCGATAGTATGCTTTCACAGTAAAAGTGATCTCAGTTTGTATGATCTTTTAAATATATATTTTTTGTTTTTTTTCCAACAGCTACATAGTGTTCAGCATCTTCCCCACTATTGCTGACATTGTCATCGCCATTGCCTATTTCATATCCAATTTTAATGCCTGGTTTGGCCTCATAGTCTTCGTGTGCATGGCCCTTTACCTCAGTAAGTATTTAACAATTGTCATTTCTAAATGTGAATACATGAACACACACATTGCTGAAGATGCTGTAGTTGCTTCTTTTCTGGTTTCTTTTCATGTGGGATTGGTTTTAGTATAACTTCATTACTTAAAGTAATTATTTATTTATTAATATAACCAAAGGTCTTGTATTTTGAGTTTTGTTCAAAACATTTAACACTTAAATTTTAAGTTAAACTTGAATACCTTGTCTAACTGGTTCAGGTGTGTAACTGGAGGTTAGGATAATGGCTAAATTGAATACTGCTTGAATGCTACTGTGCAGAATAAAGCAATAAGCCCCAAGAAGCCATGGTTTACAGTGAATTTATAACAGCTAAGGGGCATTGTTATAAATTCACTGTAAACCACGGCTTCATGGGGCTTATTGCTTTTATAAAACGGTTATTCCATATACGTAGTAAGGTTTCACAAAATAAAACGGCAAATAAAGTGTAATGATATTAATAAAAACATTCAATCCACCAATCAATATAGTTCCTCAGAATCAGTTGTGGTTGCAACAAAGTGGTTGCCGAGCAACACACAAACGTAAACAAAGGTGTATGTTTGTAGAGTAATTTACAACAGCTTCAAACGTGGCTCAGCCAATCAGAATCAAGGACCGGAACTATCCGTTTTATAACATGATGCAATATACTGCCTTCTGTAAGTGTAGTATATGAAACAGAATGCAGCATGCAAACATTTATGCTATATTTATGTCACACCAGTGTTGTTATTGTCAACTAAAATTAAAAGTATTAAAAATAATGTTCATGTAATTGAAATAAACAAAAATAATAATGATAAAATATGAATATTTTATTCAAAACTTTAAAAACTTAATTAAAAAATTTGAAATGTTGCCTTCACAACTAAAGTACTAAAATTACTAAAACTAAAACTGAAATAAAAATAAAGCTAAATAGATGTCAAAAAAGGATATGAAAAATATTAAAATGACATAAGCACATAACAAATTACTAAAAAAGTGAACAAAATTACAGTGAAAACTTAAAATATAATATAAAAGCTAATTCAAGCTAATATTAAAAAAAATATACTTAAGTAGTATATAAATAATGCTAAAATATCAGTCAGTGTATCTCATTATGCCGCTTCTTTAATTCTGCAATTGGTCTCTCTTTTGATTTTGTTATTTTGAAACTGCAGTTGATATTACTTCACAATTAATTATACTGCATACTGCACAAATAGTGTGTACAGTAGTTCTGAACATACCTAGACTCTGCAGGATTGTTTTTGATTCTTTCGTCTCAGGAGTCACTAATGAAAGAAGAACGGAAATACATAGATTATAGCATTTGATTTATTGATTAATTGTTGTTATCTGTGTCTCTGTCAGCTCTCACTATTGTAATCACTGAATGGAGAACGAAATACAGACGAGATATGAACACACAAGATAACAATGCCAAATCAAAAGCTGTGGACTCTTTATTGAACTTTGAGACGGTATGGCTTTGCTTTGTTCTCTCTTTGTTTAACTAAGGCATCAGAATGCGTGTTATAAAAAATATGCAATATGCAGTATTGTGAAATGCAATATAATGCACATAATAAAGCATTGCATATGCTGTGATTGAATTATGATATTGTCAACAGGTTAAATATTACAATGCAGAGGTTTATGAAGTAAGACGCTTTGAGGATGCTATCATGAAATATCAGGTAAAAAATTTTAAAAATGTTTTTAGACTGTGATCCACACAACATTTGTTATATTTCATCTGTATTTGATTTGAAATTAATTTAATGTTGAAGAGCTCACTGTAATATAAATAAATGCTACTTTTTCTTTTGCTTAGGTATCGGAGTGGAAGACCAACGCCTCTCTGGCGTTCTTAAATCAAACGCAGAACCTCATCATCGGTTTGGGTCTTTTGACCGGATCTCTGCTCTGTGCGTACTTCGTGACAGAGGGAAAGTTTCAGGTATGAACAGTCAGGACACCTCAGATATCAGACCATTGGCAGTTAATTCTGAAGCCACCAAATAAGCTATGGCTTATAGCAGAAAAATGTGAATGTTGCTTCATAAACAGCCTACAGCTTGGCTAATCTACTACATAACTTAATTTCAGAGGTTCTCAACCAGGGATTTATGAGATTGTGATTATCATATTTCCACTCCAGACTGAGGTTTTAATATTGTTTATATGCCAGAGTTCGCTGTCAGAGTTTACTTTATCTAAAGCATATTTTATTTGATTGTGGTGCTTTTAATGGCTTGAGAACATTTTTATTCTGGTAGTGAGATAAAATGTGTAACAAAGTGACAAGGCGTTAAATAACAAAACAAACAAACCAATACAGAATGTAATTATATATATTTCTTTTTTAAATAAAATGTAATAAAATAAAAACCTTAGAAATATTTCAATGAGCAGTGAACACACAAATAATATATAAATAAAATTTTAAAAAATATTTTTTTTTTTTTTTTTTTTGTCATGTGACTACATTTAACTCATCATGGTCTTCCAGGTAGGAGATTATGTGCTGTTTGTGACGTACATCATCCAGCTTTACACTCCTCTCAACTGGTTTGGAACATACTACAGGTATGCAGCTTTTGTCTCGGTTAATAGTTTATCGTCAGTGTATAGATACATATATATTTTTTAAAAGAACAAACAGTAAACGTGTATCTTTCCTATAAAAGAATGATCCAGAACTCTTTCATTGATATGGAAAGCATGTTCAAGCTCTTCACTGAGGAAGAAGAGGTGAGTGGATGAATTTTTCATTGAAATGTATTTGATAGAAGCTTTTGTATAATTAATGACATGATGATTTGATTTAGGTGAAGGATGATGTCAACGCAGGAAACCTCAACTACACACAGGGAAAAGTAGAGTTTGAGAATGTCTTCTTCAGCTACACACAAGGGTTAGCAGCTTCAGTCGTATTAGTTTCTATTGTTTATTTTATTATTATTAGAAAAATTTGGGTCACAAATAAGCAATATTCATTCAGCTTTTATTTCATATGATGTGGATATTTTTGCAGCAAGGAGATTCTAAAAGATGTCTCTTTTACCGTACTTCCCGGTCAAATAGTTGCACTTGTAAGTCTATTCTATTCTATTCTATTCTCCTTAATAAACTTTTCTTATCAATGTTGAAAACAGTTGTGCTGCTTAATATTTTTGTGCAAATTATGATATACTACCATTTAAAAGTTTTATAATGTTGCAAAATACTTTTTATTTAATGGGAGTTTTTTTTACTTTATATTCATAAAATAATCTTGAGAAAATATTGCAATTTCCACAAAAATGTTAAGCAGCAAACACTGATAATAATAAGAACCATTATTAATAATTGAGCACCAAATCAGCATGATAGAATGAAGAAATCTTAATTATTCCAAACTTTTGTCCGCTAGTGTATGTGTAACCACTTTAGGATTGTTTTGGTTTATTTCAGGTTGGACAGTCTGGATCAGGAAAGAGCACCATCATTCGTCTGATTTTCCGTTTTTATGACGTTCAGGGAGGGTGTATAAAGATAGACGACCAAGACATCTCAAAGGTGAAGCTGTCATTGATACAAACACAGAAGGGCACCCAATCATTCCCTTTAAAATCCTGTCTCAATGAATTGAATTCCTGTATTTTATGTTTCACATTTGTTTTGCACTAAATATGGTAAGCTCTTAATTCATTCGTCTGGTTGTGTCTCAGGTGAAGCAGTCCTCTCTACGCGCTCATATTGGCGTCGTCCCTCAGGATACCGTCCTGTTTAATGACAACATTCGAGACAACATCCGCTACGGCCGAGTTACTGCTACTGACCAGGAGGTGGAGGAGGCTGCGACTGCCGCTGACATCCATGACAAAATCATAACCTTCCCGGATGGTGAGAACCATTTCATTGTACACAAAAATCCACAACTTTTTGGCATTGAAAGCATAATTAAACGGTAGAAAATTAATATAAAATGTGATAAGATTATTTTAGATCATCGCAATGGACAGAGCATTTCATTTAGTTTTTGTATGCCACAGAGTTCTTATAAATAGGGTTGGGCGATGTCTACTAAATTGCATCAGACGATGTCTACAGTGAAACATCACAATGGACGATAACATCATGGTATACTCAACTGCAGAAGCACGGAAGGACCATAGACTATAAAAACATGGACGTAGTGTCCGTGACGTCACCCGTAGGTTTCTGAAGACCGTCTTTGAAGCTCAAAGTGGGCGGAGCCGGCCATCGCCAACTTGGCAGCACGTCACCGCGCGTCACTCCCGGATAATCGAAAATGGGCAAAGAGGCAGGAGCTGGTTGCTGAAACCACGCCCACCTAGCTCGATGGTGGTGACAGCAGCGGCAATCCACCTGTCACTCAAGTGGCCACGCCCTTAATTATGCAGAACTTTAAGGCTTAAAATAATTAAACGGATGAGTTCTAAAAAAAATTCACCCCCCTCCCAGTTGTCATGAAGGGCAAAATTAGCTATATAGACCAAAACCACTTTTTGTACCAGGCTGTAAACATATTTTTTTTTCAGCTGTAAAGTTGGGCATTTTAAAATGGGGAGTCTATGGGACTGACTCCCTTTTGGAGCCAGCCTCTAGCGGCCAGTCGATGAATTGCAGTTTTAGTCACTTCCATGTTGGTTTCACGAGAGAGACCGGAAGGTTGCCGCTTGGGACGGATGAGCTCGACACATGCGCAGTGTCAACTACTTAACTCGCTCTGTCACAACATTCACCTCGCGCCTGCACTCGTCCCGGCTCAACATCATGATGTCTGTTAGCCATCGGCGATGGACGATGGCATCGTCTATCGGCCCAACCCTAACTATAAATAACTAAAACTAAAACCATAAAAAAACATTTGAAATAAAAAACATACTTGAAATAAAAGAAAAGTTTTTTTTCTCTTTGCCAAGGCAACATTTCTAATTTTAACTTAATGTACTAAAATAAGTAATAAAATAAAATGAATAAAAACTATATACTGTAGACACATTTTAAAAAGACAAAAAGTAATGAAATGGCAAAAACATACAACTAAATTACTAAAACTTTAACTAAAATTCAAATGAATATTAATAAAAACTAACATTGTTTTAGTTGTTAAAAAAGGTGCGCTCGTTCAAAACATTTGCGTTCGATCCTTCCGGCTGTGCTGATTTAAATCTAGCGGTTCTGCTCGTTCAAAACATTTGCGTTCGATCCTTCCGGCTGTGCTGATTCAAATCTAGCGGTTCTGTCAGCAGAGTTTACACGTCACGTTTTGGTAACGGTACGGCTCACTTGGAACCTCAACCGAGGTGGTACTAAAAAAAGTACCAGGTACTGTACCCAGTGGAAAAACCCCCAAAAGTGAACCATACCGAGCCGTACCGTGCCGTAACATGCAGTGGAAAAGCGCCATTAGTGATACTAAAATAACACTAGTATGCCATCCATTTTGAGACTGTATAATATTTAGATTATAGCTGATATTCCTAATTGATATTTATTTGCAGGCTATGACACTCAGGTGGGTGAGAGGGGGCTAAAGGTGAGCGGAGGAGAGAAGCAGAGAGTCGCCATTGCTCGCACCATCCTCAAAGCGCCACAAATCATCCTCCTCGATGAGGTACAACATCACCAGTGCATTATGGGAGAATGCGTAGACAATGAGGGAATTATCCCAGTTTTGCCTGGTGTTTTTATAATTTCTTGTTGAGAAGTTGTTGAATTGCTTTAGCAAGTTTTGGTAATGCTGTGGAATTACACTACTGTTCATGAGTTGAAAGATTTTTAAGAAATTAATATTTTTATTGAGCAATGATGCATTAAATTGATCAAAAGTTACAGTGAATACATTCATAATGTTACAAAAGATAAATGCTGAAAAAAAAAATGAATGCTGTTCTTTTGAACTTTGAAAAAAATGTCAGTTTCCATAAAAATATTAAGCAGCACAACTGTTTTATAAAAGTTATATTAAATTGTAATATTTCACAATATTACTGTTTTCACTTGATTTTTCTTCAATTAAAGGCAGATTTGATTAGCAAAATAGCAAAACTTCTTTCAAAAACATCAAAAAATCTTACTGACTCCAAACTTTTGAACAGTAGTGCAATGCAGTAAAATCACAGTCTGTTAGAACATACTTGAAGTTGAATATGCGGTGAAGGATTTGGGGCTAATGAAATTTCAGTGAGCGGAGCTTCTCAGCTATACTGGACAGAAATAGAAAATAAGTAACCAATTGTCTTGTTGTGATTTCTGATTGACGAGATTTCAAAGTACTTCTTTCTTCATTGACTCATTGACTCATCCTCTATCCATAGGCCACATCTGCTCTAGACACACAGACTGAGCGAAATATTCAGGCCTCACTGGCTAAAGTCTGCACCAACAGAACCACCATTGTGGTGGCACACAGGTAAGCACACCATTAAATTAATTGAGAGATGTTTTCACTCAAATCACCTTCCATCGATTATTATAGTGATAAAACAAGTCATGAAACTAGAATACAGAATTTCTTATTGTATAACACCATTATTGACGTGCACATAGATTGTCGACTGTCATTGGAGCCGATGTGATTCTTGTACTTCGTGATGGACAGATTGTGGAGAGAGGAAGGTGAGTTTATTTACTGGGATACTGAACGCAAATTCAGATGGGTTAATACATGAACTATGCGGTTTAAAGTCCAGTATTATTGTTTGTGGTAGGCATGAGGAGCTGTTGGCGAAGGGAGGCCTGTACTCTGACATGTGGCTGAAACAGCAGCAGGCGCAGGATTCAGACTCGGCCTCTGACACGGAGACGAAAGACAGGAAATCTGAGAAACTACAGCCACAAACATCCACTGCAGGAAACAAGGGACATTAGACACTTGGGACATGCAATCAGACCTGGTTTTGTGTGTATTTTAAGCTCGTCCAATGCAGTTTTGACATGTTAGATGATAATTATTCAATATCATATTATGTTTTTGCCAGTTCTTAAAAGTGGCCCATATTGCCTAAGGATTTATTTATTTATTTATTTATGTATTTATTTATTTAAGTCTAATTTTATATTTCTTTGCCATTACTTCCCTCTCTTTTCCCTCAAAGTGCATTTATATCGCTAATTAATATGGCCATAAATGAGAGAGTAATAAGACTGACAGAGGTGTTACTGTGCATTATATGCTCTGACAATGATGGCTCCTTTCACTACTATAACGTCATTATGCTGAATGTACAATGGGTTTATTTTATTTAAGTCATTTAAGTGGATTTTCTCCGGTTGCATTGCTTCTCTGATGCTTCCGATTTGCTGTTGTTGGTAATAGAGAACATTTGAAAACTGCTTGTAGTTGTAAAAATGATCTACACCAGAACAAATTGTAATTGAATTTAGTTTGAAAGTAAATAATGATATTTCTGGTGCCATTGTGTAACAGTAAATACTGATATATGAATTTCTATAAAGACTAAGATTATGTTTAAATTTAGGATTAAGTTATAGGCAGAGGGGAAAACAATCTTTGTCAATTTTAATATTAATTTCTGACATGTGCACATTTTTACTTTCTTTAGGATCATGTGTGTGTTTTAAGATCATTTTCTTATGCTGTATATGTGGAGTGCTAGTTATTGCGTAGATGCAATAGATTTCTGTACTGTACAACTTCAGTTCAACTAAAGGGACAAAGGAGCTTGCTCATTTTATAGGACTGACACTAAACTCAGGGGACAAGGTTGAAATGAGCCTTTGGGATGTGTAATTGTTCACTCGTGTAAATTTCTTGACAAAGAAGCTTTTTAGTACATTTGTATTGATTATTCAAAGAACGGGTTGAGAAGTAGGCCTAGTGACTGTCAGAATTTGCCTTGGATAAAATAACTCCGTGGTAAGATGGATAAAGTCAGATTTTTTTGTATGTATTTTACTGTACAGTAAAGACAAGAAGTGCATATGTTTATATTAATATGATCTGATTTTTCTGATTGTTGATCACATTGTTCTGTGCGTAAAATATTGTGTGTACATTAAAATACTATACATATTCCCTTTAGCTTACATTTTGTTTAGAAATAAAAATAAATAATATGTAAAATAATAATAACAATATTTTCTTTATTACTATTGTTATATTGCTATTATATTTTATTATGGATCATCAGTGCTGATCATATAGACTCATGTGTAGCATTTTGTGATTAGTCTGTACTTATATCTGTATCCTGTATAATGAATGACAATGTAAAGAATTGTGTAATAAAACTATTATATAATAATAAATAAAATATAACCATTATTGTATAATTGTGTATATATATATATATATAAGAAAAAATATATATAATAATAAAACTATTATTTGGGTCATCATAAGTAATAAACAGAGGGCACCTACCAGTGTGTGCATTTTATAGAACATTTTAAACATTTATTCATAAATACAGAACCTTTAGGCAATTTTATTGGTAATTAATTAAGGGATAATCAATGGTTTGCCATGCATTAAAGGATTTTAAATGCACGACATGGAGGCCAAGAACCACCCAATGCGAAGGTAATGTTAATGTGTTTGTTCTTGGCAGGATAGATCTGCTTACACTGCTGCTGCGGTAGATCAAGTACAAGACTTGTTAGTTGCTACTGCCAATATGCTAGACATGCTGCTGTGAGTATGTAGGAAATACTGCTGCTGCACATATAATATGAAATAACCCCCATCATGTATAACATACATAAAATTACCTATAAAATAAATAAATTACCATTATCCATGGTAGCAATTAACATTACATTCGCATCGGGTGGTTCTTGGTCTCCACGTCGTGCATTTAAAAATCCTTTAATGCACGGCAAACCGTTGATTATCCCTTACATGTATATTACCAAGCTAAACTCTCCCAGAGTTGTCATGACAGAACTGTGTTAATTAATTTTCTTAAGTTAAATTGCAGTAACTTAATGTAAATTGTCTAATTAACTTTGGAATTTGGGCAGTTGGTTTTTAGTTCCCAGCCTGCTTTGCATAGGACTGGACAAGGAAAATAAATATTGAAAATAAGTTTTATTTTATGTTTTGTGTTTTTAGTGAAGGGAAAGCAATTGCGTGTTTAATGCTGTTATGTTTGACATTTAAAATAATTTCTGTTATGTTGAAGTTTGTGGTTATATCATTGTGCTGAAAGTGCTGGTGGTTTGGTTGTTGGTGGCTACATTAGATAAATACTAATATTTTACATGTTTATTATGCCAAATAACTTATAGGCTAGAATGTGTTATGTAAGCTGGTGAATTATTCTTGAAAAAAAATAAAAATAAATAATAATAATAATAATAATAAAATAATTGGATTAATTGGTTCTAGGGCCACAAATTCAGATAGTTGGAGCAATTTACTATTTTTGAATAATCAGCTTTCAAAAATGTGTAACAATTTCATAATAAGTAGCCTAACTCAAAAAGATTGATGCAAAAGGTTGAGGAATTTTTCCTTTTTTAGAACCAACACATTTTTTAGAGTGCATGCTGCTGGTATGTGTGCAGAGTAAAACTTAAAGTGCTTATACTGACTACTGTTTGTTTACTGATTTTTAATTTATTATTAGTTTACTGATGTTTAATTTAAATTAAATCACTTGATTTACTAACAGCTCTTTTGGCATTAAAAAAAAACTACTGTCAGGATTAACTAAAGACGTGCATTGTAAAAATGTTGTTGCTGACCTTGACACTGAATCTGTAAAACAATTTAAAATGAATTCAAAAGACTGTACACTGAGAAGGCACTATGCTATGACATTAAAATATGAGCGACGTTATTGAAGATATGGCTCATGCATATTAAATAGGTTACGTGATTGGACTCAGATGAAGTAAAGTTCATGAAGCTTTCGCCAGGTAAACTGGCACTGTCATACTGATGAAGATTCTAGATCAGTATGACAGTGCCAGTTTCATACTGATTAAGATTCTAGATCAGTATGACAGTGCCAGTTTAGCTAGAGTCTAGAAAATAACTTCCTCTAGGGGGCGCCGGACGGCCAAAAAGACAAATCCTCTCCTGAATCTCATTCAAATGTTTTTGTGTGTTATTGGATATATTTACACACTAAACATATAATCGTTTAAATCTATTGTTTTTTTTATATTTATGTTAAGTAATTGGCATATAACTAAAATATCTGCTTGTGAAATTTCAAATAAAGCTATTTTAAAAGCGCACTAGCGATTTATCATAAACTACTGCGATGGGTCAATACAAAACAGCGGTGAGAAAAGTAACATGTACCACATTGGAGTGGTGTTCCGTGATACTGGGGAATTGTAACAGCACTGAATAAAAATGCACGGCGGTTAGTTAAAATATAAAACTATGTATTTATTTAAAAAGATAATTATTCAAATTAGACACTATTAAAATGTTTGACCCAAGGTCCGCCCCTGTCCTCCATCTCTAAACATATGGACCCACATTTACGCTCTTAGTCTAAATTCTACGCAACTGAGCAGCAACTGAGCACACTGTCTTGCGTAACTGTGGTTGTGAATTCGTCGCAACGCAGCTGTCACGGCAGAGAGAGGACGCCTTCCTTCGGCCTTTCTGTGTTTTCAGTCCTTTTAAATTAATGCTGGAAGCCCAAAATGGATTTTGGTGATTTATTTGACGAGCGGACGTTCACCTTTTCTGACTTTCAGGAGTTTACGGTCAGTATCTGGGGTGTTTTTGTTCTAGTGGCGCTGTTTTGGCGGGTGACAGAAACTCACGGGAAACTGACTTATGTAAAAACTTTAAATACGTTTCAACGTCTTCTTTCATACAAAGCCCAGAATGTTAGACTAGAAGAAAAGAACCATTCTTAAATACAGCAAATATCTGCTTTATTTCCATCTGTAAGACAGTAGCTATTTTGTATTGATGTTTGTATCACAATATTCTAGTTGTGAGTATCAATTTAGTTCGAGCCTTCCTCAGAGGCCCAGTGTTTGGGTGTGATAGGAAAAGCACACACCATAGTGATGTCGTTGCTTTACAGATGTTAAGGTTAGGCCTGTCGCAATAATCAGTATATCCACTTATCGCGCAATATATGTACATGTCCTCAATAATTTTTGGTGAAGCAATATATCGCCCATTATATTTACTTAAAAATGAATGTCACCATGTTTTGTAACATTACATTCCACTTGCGCCTGTGTCTTTTGCAGCTTCTCGTACATAACGCGGTGTAGTCATCATGAGGTGCTAGTTCAAATTTAAAAAATACTTCTACAAAAAAAGGTTTCATCTGCAGATATGATCTTGTTTAGGGATCTGTGCCTTTGTGCATACGGACATCTGACTGCTAAGTAGTGGTTGTGTTTTTCAGCAATAGTGTGCACCCTTAATTTACAGAGAAAAGAAGGTCCAGGAAAAATCTGTAGATGGAAAAATCTCCATACAAGTTCTTTGTGCATTTTTCTTTTTTTCTACTTGTTACTTTGCACTTTTTGTTAGAAAATGATTATTTACTATTTATTCAGCTTTTTAAGGTATCTAATGTATTGATACTTAATTCGCATGATCTAAATATTCTCGAAAATTAAAAGTTTGTTGTCATTTGGAAGTGTGTAGGCCTTCTTGCATTATTATGCTGTTACATTATGATTATATATTCAGTGGCATAAAATGGTCTTTAAAATGACAATAATATCGCTTATCGGAATTATTTCTGGGGCAATATATCGCACAACAAAAAGTTGTTATTGTGACAGGCCTAAGTTGTATATTAATATATCTCCTTAAAAATAAAAATGAAGGCATTTGACATTTAAACCATGAAACGTTGTGTTCTGTAATCATGATCAGTTTCTGCCTGGACATGAGCAGTGGTCAGAGAGAGTGAGGAAACGACTGTATTATGGTCTTGATTCTGACAGCCCGTTGGATGCTCTATCATGTCCCATGACCGGTGAGTCAACTAGTAAAACTAGTGCCAGCGTCAGTGGTTGTTGCTGCAATGCCATTTATTGAGTTATCGTGACCTAACTGCTTGTTTTGTCTCCCGTATTTACAAGGATTTTTTTTTTTTAAACCTACAATTTTGGATTGGACCATTAGTGCAATTTTTTTTTTATTTTGTTACATATTTTATTTTAAAATATTTTAATACAAAAATGTAATAATTATGTGCACGTTATTTTAAGTATTCAAGCTATTGCAGTTATTTTATTATGACTTAATTATTTATACTGATATTTACAATGATCAGAATTTAAAATCTAAAATTCAAGTACTGGATAAACATTGTATTCAAACTATTGCAATTAAGTTGCTTTAATTAAAATGATTTAATTACAAATGATTTATTATTAATAATGGAATCATTTTATTATGGCTTAATTATTTAAACTTCTATTTACATTTATTAGAAATTAGTTTAAAGTCTAAAATTAAATACCGGGGAAACATGTTGCTCATATTAACATTTGGTCATAGCATAAAAATGTTTTTAGGTCAAGCAAAGTTTCTATATCAAAGCATTCCTAGATAGGGCTGTGTTTGGGTAGATATTTTTTTTTAAATCTTATTCTATTAACAGGACAATTTATTTGTGTTTTACAGTACTGCTAGATCACTCATCATTGTATTTCCTCTAGATATTGCTGTGGAACTGCTCCAGAAATCTGCCCCAAGTCCCATAAGGAAACTCCACAAGAAGTACGCTGCACACATGGCCAGGTAGGATCACATTATATCTTTGATTTTGAAATTTAATCTCATTATAATAAATTGTGTAGGATACATTTTCACTGGATCAACGTTTGAATCATTTTTTGTGTTTCAGGGAAGCATGTATATCTCCCTGCGCTATGATGTTGGCCTTGATATACATTGAAAGACTGCGACACAGAAACCCCGAATACCTGCAACAGATCTCATCCTCAGACCTCTTTTTGATATCCATGGTATGCACATCCAAGTATTCATTTTTTTTAGTCAGTTTGCTATTTTAGTCAGTTTCAGTGATATGATGATCTACCATTGAGTCTAATTTCTCTGAATTTCTCATGTTATCTCCAGATGGTTGCCAGTAAATATTTGTATGATGAAGGAGAAGAGGAGGAGGTTTTCAACGATGAATGGGGCACTGCGGCCAAGCTGGATGTTCAGACTGTCAACACTTTGGAGATTAACTTCCTCAACGCGATTGTAAGCGTGACTCTCCACCTTTCCAAAGAAACCATTTACAGTAGTTCGACTTGTTTTGTCTTTTTATACACGCTTATTAAGGCTAATACTGGACTGTTGCATTACTGGTTGTGAGTTTTCTATCGAAATTGATATGAAACAAGCTCTTTCACATTTACAGGACTGGAACCTCTTCACCGAGCCCAGTGACTTCTTTAAAGTCCTCAGTCAGGTGGAAAGCAGGTTGGTTAACATTCAGTACTGTATCCTAACAGTACATCTCAAACTATACTGAGTTATACATTCTTCTTTTCAAAAGATCAAAGACGATTTTTAATGACATGATCTGTTTTAATAGCCCATAAGTATTTGTCTTTTGCAACTAGGCAGTGACTCGCTTAGACTTAATGCAGTTGCCCTTTTCAGTGTAATCTGTTTATCAGAGTAAGTTGGATTAGCAGTACGTTTCTGTTTCATGTGAGTCATGTGACAAAGTTCAAGTCCTTCACACATGCTCATTTTGTTGTTTGGTTATAATGTTCCAGTATAAAAAGTCAATATTTCAATGGGCTTTGTCCTTGTAGCATTGCGGAGCGACAAGGTATAAAGCGAGGGTGGTTCACCTACACGGATCTCTGTGTCCTGTTGGAGCAAACCAATTGGAGGGAAGCGCTATCAGCTATCTACCAGCACTTTACCAAGGTGAATAATCACAGCTAAACATGCATGAGCTCCTAAATACAGTAGGAGCTCATACAGGTTTCATAAAGTAGCCCACATGATATGCATGAGTCGCCTAAAACACACACACACACATAAACACAAACAGGTTTACTGTTCTGCACAAGTTGGACAAAATTATGATTTTTATATATCAATATGACTATAAAATAATAAGTAAAAATATTTTATAGTCAAATTGATATAATCACATGTAGTCAAAGCTCAATGTCTTGAGCTTTACTTTAAAATCATAGAAAAAAAAACTGCAGGAAGCCCTTAAAGCCTCTCTTTTTTTTCACAACAGCTAGTTTCACAAGTTTTAGAAGATGGTTGACACATGTTGCATTCCCAAATGCATATTATAAGCCACGCTTTCCAATTTAATAATCGCACTAAGCCATATTGCGATTTCAGTTTTTATTTTAGTTAATCATGCAATGCTATCTTTAACCAGTTGTTGTGTTTTTTGCCTTCCCTTCAGATTACCTGTATGTTGGGTCTCCTGTACTTGACTAGCGTAGCCGGTCTCATCGCTTCTTCTGCCGTCATCCACCAGCTCGGCTGTCTTCCCAATACCAGCCACACTTACCTGGACCCGATGAAGCACACATCCATTCATACACCAGCACTTCTCCCTGAGCTCTTGCCGGACACGCAGCAGCCAACCTCAAACCTCCATTGCTGCAGCCTGACCAACGTTAGCTTGAAGCTGTGGCCCAGTGTTGTTGTGCCAGATCAGAAGGGTTCTACCTCTTCGTCGTATCAGAACATGGTGCTTTGTCTCTGGGGCTCCATCGTCTCCGCTCTTTCCAACTCAAACCCTTCGTTGGATATTCAGCCACAAGACTGTTTGGTATCAGAAGTGATCTGTCACACGGGTGGTTTCCCCCGATGCGCAATAGCTCGCAATGGCTCGGCGCTTCTTTCCTCTCCATGGTATGCTCGTCTCACAGCACTTTGGCTTGGGTTAGCTCCGTTTAGCGAAGACCTGATATTTTCAGACCCCCATCTTAGCTCCATGCCACCATTTCAAAGACACCCATGTTGCCAAGAGACGACTTTGCCATTTGGGAAATCACCATCTCTTCTGATGCCTGGCTAGATGAGTAAAATAAAACCAGCAGTGTTTACATTACATACACAGTCAACTCCCTTGGTTTTCCTTAATGTTGTATACGAACCAGCCATATGGATTGGTTATAACTGGGTTGTGGTGAGATATCAGTATGTCGGGGAGAAGGTTGTAAGGGCGTTTATTACAAAAGTGGCATATGCTGATTGACAGTTTGAGTTTTGATGTGCGTGCTAATGCAGTATGAATGAACAGGCTTTCTTTTCTTTCTCTTTCCGGATGGGTTAGTTTGGTTGGTTTTAGCTGTTACGTGAAACCTCCAAGGCATCCAAGCAAAAATAATGGTAAGTAGTTACATAAGTTAACAAAAGGGCCTGCTGTTATGCGCAGAAGAGTGTGTTCTTGTTTTGAATAGGTTGCCTGGCTTTGCGCTACATGGCGTTGTCCTGAGGAGAACTGTATTGTTTTAAAGTTCCTTCCTGCGAAAGCCTTTTTTTTCAAGTTGGGAAATAGTTTGAATTTAAGCCTGGTTTTGTTCACTTGGGTTCAAAGAGGAAGGGTGGAAGGAAAGCAAAAAGGGATGTCAGTTATACAATTTAGTTAGATATTCTTAAGATTTGTAATGGTCAGATGGTTGATGCCATACCTCATCCACAAAGCATTCATCATAGATCGCTTTAGTTAACCGTTCGAAGTAACAGTCCTCAATATTTTGATATCCTAAAGTACTGGAATTGCAGAACAGACTCATTTAATAGATTTGGGTTCATTGCTTGACTTTGTTAATGAGTTTAATTTATGTTCTTTAAACATAATGTAATTGAATAAATGGTATGTTATTAAGACTTGGACATAAAAGCACCCTTTAATACCTGATTTAGTGATTTCTTACATATCCACCATTATATGTTAATAACTTCTAAAGTCTGTTAACTATTTCCTGTCCCAATTTTGTACATTTTGTATAGAAATGATGAAAGAACATACAGCAGCAACAATGAAAATAATAAAAATACCTTAATCTCAGACTTGTTTTGGTAATTTCTAGTGTTTTTTTATTTTTATGTCTATATTCGTTTTAATTTTTAGTATTCGTTTTTTAATACTTCATCATGAACTGTTCGTGACTAGTTGAAATGAAATGTTGAATATTTTATTTTATTATTTCAATAAATGATTTTTGGCATGGTTTTAGTTTTTTATTGTTGTACTTTTATTTTTCACTTCATACTTAATTTTAACGAATACATATTATAACCCATTTAATGACTTAATGCCTCAAGCAATATTTAAGAAATTTCTTAGCTGGCCTTTGGCAGGTGTGGCATAAAATTAATTTTGGAACCTTCATGAAGGAAGGAATGGTCGCGAGCATATCACACAAGCCACGCGCTATATTTGGAACAAGCTGCGCGCGCTCCTACGTGCCTGCTCTCGCGCTGTCTGTCAGTGTCAAACAAGACACCTTTACACCACATTTAACCGGACTCGTACAGTAATATCCTAAAATAGGTGGTCTTCTCTTCACCACTGTGCCGTCGCTTTGTCTGTCCATCGGACCTACTGCGTTTAGAGGGAGCGTCGCGGCTTAAATAACCGACTGACCTCAATTGATCCTAATATAGCTCGGGTGAAGCGGGATCAGATGGACAAATGGACACTGGCACGCAGGTAAGTGACAGCAGGTAATAGAGTAAACCTCTCGCGAGTGTAAATCAGCGTTTGGTGCATGTGTTAAAATAAAGGCTTGAAAGATTGAAATGGGCAAGACAGCTGCGTTCAGCGTAAACACAGTTTTTAGAAGGGGTACAATGGTAATAACATGTTTTTTACGTTATTTACAAAACGTCCATGGTACTGCTGTGGTATTACCTTGTTTGTTTGGAAAATTGTATGTAATAAAACCATGGCGGATTGGAAGTCCAATGACATATAAACTTTATTACGATGGTATAGCCTAATTCAGATGGACAAATGGACACTGGCACGCAGGTAAGTGACAGCAGGTAATAGAGTAAACCTTCTCTCGCGAGTGTAAATCAGCGTCTGGTGCATGTGTTAAAATAAAGGCTTGAAAGATTGAAATGGGCAAGACAGCTGCGTTCAGCGTAAACAGTTTTTAGAAGGGGTACAATGGTAATAACATGTTTTTTACGTTATTTACAAAACTACCATGGTACTGCTGTGGTATTACCTTGTTTGTTTGGAAAATTTTATGTAATAAAACCATGGCGGTTTGGAAGTCCAATGACATATAAACTTTATTACGATGGTATAGCCTAATTTATATTAAAGTACCATAGTACTAACATCTGATAGCCTACATAACTACATACAGTAAGGGAAACAGTAAGATGATGCTCATAATTGTTTACTGATGTGCATTTGGTGCTATAAAAGCATTATTAGTGGACCTAATTACATTTCTGGAATGATTTTTCTGGCAGAATTAGATTTTTTTTTCCTTGAAAGACAATGCAATGTACTTTTTTGTTCCCGGCAGGACGATTGCCATGAGGACTATTTAATGAACAGCACAGGTACTGTAGTGTAGGCACCTTAAGTCTGAACTTAAGTCTGTTCAATGATGAGCATTTACTCACAGCATCTTTAAACATTCGATGTTGTTTGGTGTGTTTTCATGTCTCTCCAGACCCCGATCCAAATGCAGAAGCTTATATGAACTTTATGAAGAAACACTGTTGTTATGATGCAATTCCCACCAGCTGCAAACTGGTCATTTTTGACACCACACTGCAGGTTGGGAAGCAATAAAATGCAGAAAATTACTTTATTATTGTTTAATATGATTAAAAAATGTGATTCTCATTAACAACAATAATTCATAAAGACAAAAATATTTATTTGGAACACACGTCTGTTTGTGTTGACAGGTGAAGAAGGCCTTTTTTGCTTTGGTTGCGAATGGCCTGAGAGCAGCCCCTCTCTGGGACAACAAACTGCAGAGATTTGTAGGTAAGACTGATCTTGCTGAGTGTGTGCATGTTATTTTTATCTATATGAATTGTTCTCTTGTTTACTTCATTCCCTTGCCATTTTCCCAGGTATGCTGACAATCACAGATTTCATCAATATTCTTCATCGGTATTACAGGTCACCTGTGGTGGGTTGCGATCCCTGCCTCTTCTCTAATGATCACCTTGTTTTGTCCTTCGTGGTTTGAATCATTGATTTTGCATTGACTATCCACATAATGCTGCATGAAACAGATACTGTTTTTTTGGTAGATGATAACAAAGTGACTTGAAATATGATTCGGCCTGAGTCCTTTTTCATGCAAATAATTTTCTTAACCTGATATTTTGCGCCTTTTATTTATAAATAATTGAACTCTGCAACAGTTCAGCCCCAAAAAAGAGAGAATACTTGACTATGAAGAACCTTCTCTTCAGCCATGACTAGATTGTCAGATATCTATATATATATATATTAAAAAATATATAGTTTTTAAATGTAAGAGTTTTAGATTTTTTTTTTTCAGAAATAGAATTTTAAATATATTTTGTGTATACACTACAGCTTAAAATGTTAGTGTTAGTAAGATTGATTGATTGATTGATTTAATACTCTTTAGCAATGAAGCATTAAATTGATCAAGTAAAGACATTTATAATGTTACAAATATTTATATTTCAAGAAATGGTGTTCTTTTGAGCTTTCTATTCATCAAAGAATTTTGAAAAATGTATCACAAAAATATTTCCACAAAAATATTAAGCAGCTCAACTGTTTCCAGCATAAATGTTTCTTGAGCAGCAAATCAGCATATTAGAATGATTTCTGAAGGATCATGTGACACTGAAGACTGGAGTAATGATGCAGAAAATTCAACAGGAATAAATTACATTTTAAAATATATTAAAATATAAAATGGTTATTTTAAATTGTAATAATATTTAAGATTTTTTCTGTTTTTACTGTACATTCAATCAAATAAATTTAGCCTTGGCGAGCATAAGAGACTTAAAAAAAAAAATTAAAAAAAAAACGAACCGGCCCCAAACTTTTGAACAGTAGTCTATATTTATATATACACATTACACTGTATCATTTTTATATATTTTATGGTTGCTTTCTTTCTCTTGTAGGTTCAGATCTATGAATTGGAGGAGCACAAGATTGAGACATGGAGAGGTGATTCATTTCAAAGTAAATAATCTGAACTACACAGATGATGTTGTCCAGTGCAGATATTGTGACCAACCCAAAATACGGTCACTACCAGTTCATTATATTTAAGTCTTAAGGGACTATAGGTTTGACTTACTAAAACATTTAAAAATATACTATGTATGTTTTTAATAAGCATTCTTTACATCAGTACATCAGTAGTGAAACATTATCAGACTGCCTGTATCTCCACAGTGCTCAATATATCTCACACAGCTGTCATTGACCGTCATTGTGTGATTATAGGGCAAATTTACTACATATTGTTACTTGAGATGAACGACTTGCATTTAATTATTTTTTCAATGTTTCTCTGTTTGTCTCGTCATGTGCTCTCTGTTTCTGTAGACGTCTATCTGCAATATCACGATCAGTGTCTCATCAGTATCACACCCGATGCGAGGTATTAAAAACTTTGTGCTTGCTTATGTAGTTGACGCAGTTGAGTTTTCTTGGTGGTTGTCAGGGTTGCTGGCACCATGTATGATAAGAATAATCATAACTTACATATAAGATGCTACATAGATTTTCCTATCTATACTGCCATTCAAAAGATTGGGGTAAATATTATTACAATTTAAAATAATGTTTTTCAAGTTTAATATATTTTAAAATGTAATTTATTCCTGTGATGCAAAGCTGAATTTTCAGCGGCCATCACTCCAGTCTTAAAGGAACACTCCATTATTTTTGAAAATAGGCTCATTTTCCAACTCCCCTAGAGTTAAACAGTTGAGTTTTACCGTTTTCAAATCCATTCAGCCGATCTCCGGGTCTGGCGGTAGCACTTTTAGCTTAGCTTAGCATAGATCATTATATCTGATTAGACCGTTAGCATCTCGCTCAAAAATGACCAAAGAGTTTCAATATTTTTCCTATTTAAAACTTGACTCTTCTGTAGTTACATCATGTACTAAGACCGACGGAAAATGAAAAGTTGCGATTTTCTAGGCCGATATGGCTAGGAACTATAATATCATTCCGGCGTAATAATCAAGGAACTTTGCTGCCGTACCATGGGTGCAGCAGGCGAAATGTTATTACGCAGCGCCTGAAAATAGTCCCCAGCACGCTCCCTGTGCAAGCAGGTGGTCACGTTGGTTATGTTGACGGAAGTTAGCCTATTTTCAGGCACTGCGTAATATCATTGCGCCTGCTGCACCCATTGTACGGCAGCAAAGTTCCTTGATTATTACGCCAGAATGAGAGTATAAATCGGCCTAGAAAATCGCAACTTTTCATTTTCCGTCGGTCTTAGTACACGATGTAACTACAGAAGAGTCAAGCTTTAAATAGGAAAAATATAGAAACTCTTTGGTCATTTTTGAGCGAGATGCTAACGGTCTAATCAGATTCAATAATCTATGCTAAGCTACAGCTAAAAGTGCTACGGCCAGACCCGGAGATCGGCTGAATGGATTCGAAAACGGTAAAACTCAACTGTTTAACTCTAGGGGAGTTGGAAAATGAGCCTATTTGCAAAAATAGTGGAGTGTTCCTTTAAGTGTCACATGATCCTTCAGAAATCATTAAAATATGCTGATTTGCTTAAGAAACATTTCCTGTCATTATCAATGATAAAATCAGTTGTGCTGCTTGATATTTTTTTTTGGAAACCATGATACATTTTTTCAGGATGCTTTGTATAAAGTTCAAAAGAACAGCATATATTTGAAATGGAGCTCTTTTGAAACCTTATAAATGTCTTTACTGTCACTTTTGATTTAATGAATCCTTGCTGAATGAAAGTATTAATTTCTTTAAAAAAAACTCACTGACTTTAAACTTTTGAACAGTAGTGTATGTATTTATAATATATTTTTATATATGTTCTGGCATGAAACTAGATGGCGCAGTCCGATAGGTCTAACTCAATCTGACCTAATGACATCATCATCACATGGCACAGCTGATTGGTTCTCTCCTGTATCGGTAGCCAATGAGCTCGCTGCTCAACATTCAAATATATGACTAGTGCTTGCCGTAGCAGTGCAGCTTGCTTCAGAAACCCTCCACCTTCCCCAGCTCCACCTGTATAGATCTGCTACGAGGTGATTCATGTATGCTATATGGGGGTTATTTCATGTATGTTATATTTGCAACAGCAATATTTCTTACATGCTAACAGCAGCATGTTGTGGATGTATTGGCAGTAGCAAGTCTCGGTACTTGCTCTGCAGCAGCAGCAGCGTAGCAGATCTATTCCGCCAAGACCAAATGCATTAACATTGTCATGTACATTACCATGCCAATCCCTCCGAGAGTTGTCATGACAGAAATATTTTTCTGTCCATACACAGCCTCTTTGATGCAGTCTACTCTTTACTGAAACACAAAATCCACAGGCTGCCGGTCATCGATCCAGAGTCTGGAAATGTCCTTCACATATTGACCCATAAGAGAATCCTCAAGTTCCTTCATATATTTGTAAGACGACTAAATCCAGTAGTTGATTCTATTTGAACTCATCATTTTACAGTTCAGCATGTTTATAAATGTGTATAAATATGATTTTCTCTTCATCTCCAGGGAGCTGCAGTGCCTAAGCCACGCTCCTTGAAGATGCAAATTCAAGATGCAGGAATAGGAACTTTCACAGATGTGGCGACTGTCTCACAGACAGCCACTGTGTACGATGCACTTTCTGTGTTTGTTGAGCGACATGTGTCCGCTCTCCCGGTGGTGGATGACGATGGTACATCTAACTCAAAACATAAAGTAAAATAAGTCATGTTACAGGACAACAACAGAATAATTGTGCTTCTTTTTACTTCCATTCCTTCTGTTTTTTTCTAGGCAAGGTGGTTGCCCTGTATTCCAGATTTGACGTGATTGTGAGAATCTTTTCTTCTGTTTTAATTTCAGACATTAAAAGCAAAACTGGCTTATTGAGATATCCTGAAGCCTGTATCGTTTATGGTGATATTTTAGTTGTGTGATACCGTTTCTTTTGGCAGAATCTCGCAGCGCAGAAAACCTACAATAACCTGAGCATGAGCATGCAGGAGGCCATGCGGAGGAGACGCTGTTATGTGGAAGGAGTCATTAAATGTTACCCTGATGAGACTTTGGAGACTGTTATTGCCAGAATAGTCAAGGCAGAGGTAAGGAAGTGTATTCTAAACTGTTGTTTGAATTTTATTTATTATATTTTGTTAATTACTGTTTTTAATTATTTTGTTTTAAATGTGTGTTCTGTCGTGTCTTATTTTCACTTTCATTTTATTTTTGAGCTGTTTAATCTTGGTTCTGTGTGCAGGTCCATAGGCTGGTGCTTGTGGACAGAGATGACGTGGTACGGGGTATAATCTCTCTTTCAGACCTGCTGCAGGCCATTGTTTTATCTCCAGCAGGTATTGATGCCCTGTTTTCCTAACCTGTTCCCTCATCTAACCTGCACTAGTATCCAGGTAGGCTTTACTCTGCCTTCCTAGCCCAGCTATGCCGATACTTGCATTGCTACTGTGCATAGTACTAGTCAAACGTTTGGACACACCTACTTATTCTCTATTAGGACTATTTTACACGATTCAGAACAAACATAAAATCATCAAAACTATAAAATAACATGGAAGTGTGGGGGGAAAACAACAACAACTATCTTTTATTTGAAGTGCGTAATGGGAAGTTTTACACACTATTTTATTAATAATAATAATACCTTTTATTTATAGGTGCCTTTCAAGACACTAAAGGACACCGTACAATATAAAACAAAACAATAAACATACAAAACGCGAACGTTATAACACATTAAACAAGCAGATCATTAAAAGCTATTCTAAACAAATACGTTTTTATCTGAGCTTTAAAATGGGAAATTGAATCCAGCTGGCGAATGTGCAAAGGTAAAGAGTTCCATAACTTCGGCGCTGCTCAACTAAAAGCCCTACCACCAAAGGAACTCATCTTGAAGTTTGGAACAGACAATACGTCTGCAAAAGATGATCTCAAAGAGCGCAAAGGAGTATACAAATGAAGAAGATCTGAAAGAGGTGCCAAATTATGAAGAGCTTTGTACGTAAGAAGTAAAATTTTGCAATGTACACTATAATGAACAGGAAGCCAATGCGGCTGGAAAAGAATTGGAGATATATGATCAAAAGTACGTGAGCGGGTAATTATCCTAGCTGCTGAATTCTGGATTAGCTGTAATCGATGAAGTTTTTATGAATCATTTTGTTTTTCTGTGTTGCATTTGTTTGCAAACGTTTTATTGCAGATGCTATTTTATTGCATTTTTATGTTTTGTCATTGTTTTATAACAAATGTAATTTTCTTTCTTTTTCTTTTCTTTCAAGTATGTATGTATGTATTTATTTATCCAAAACTATAAAATGTGGAAACTAAAAAACTAAAAAGTGTTTTATTTGAAGTGCATCATGGGAAGTTTTACACTCTATTGACTATTGTCTATTGATTCACATGTATGCTCGACATTTGTAGATAATTTTTCTTCAATATCTACTCTAGCTAATTTATTTGGAAGAAATATGTTCAGTAATAATAATAATAATAATAATAATAATTGTCATTATTATTACTTAGAAATGTATATACTGTAGCATACAATTTCTATTTGTCTAAAAAAACATATTTTGAGCTTGTAAGCATGAAGCATACAATCATGAGGAACATACATTCAGTCAGGTGTGTTTAAATGTTTGACTGGTACTGTAAAATAATTACCCCACAGTATTGCGTGCCTTTATTAATATATTCACTTTAGTCATTATATCATCTGATGACATCATATCTATTGTTATGTGAAGCTCCAGCACCCATCAATCACAGCCACTCCTAATACATTTTGGTTTCCACAGTGATGATGTATTTTCTCTCTACTAGGTATTCACAGCAATGAAAATACACTGAACAAAATTATAAACGCAACACTTTTGCGTGGTCTGCGGTTATGAGGCCGGTTGGATGTACTGCCAAATTCTCTAAAACACCTTTGGAGATGGCTTATGGTAGAGAAATGAACATTCAATTCACGGGCAACAGCTCTGGTGGACATTCCTGCAGTCAGCATGCCAATTGCACGCTCCCTCAAAACTTGCGACATCTGTGGCATTGTGCTGTGTGATAAAACTGCACATTTTAGAGTGGCCTTTTATTGTGGCCAGCCTAAGGCACACCTGTGCAATAATCATGCTGTCTAATCAGCATCTTGATATGCCACACCTGTGAGGTGGATGGATTATCTCGGCAAAGGAGAAGTGCTCACTAACACAGATTTAGACAGATTTGTGAACAATATTTGAGAGAAATAGGCCTTTTGTGTACATAGAAAAAGTCTTAAGATCTTGGAGTTCAGCTCATGACAAATGGGGGCAAAAACAAAAGTGTTGCATTTATAATTTTGTTCAGTGTAATTGAAAACGCTTATATGCAGTACTAATCATAGAGAATTGCTAATGAATAGAGTACTTTCCGCATGCTTTGTGCATGTGCATGACCTGTTTGTTAGTTGTTTGAGTATTTGAATGTTTGAGAATACGCTGGTGGGTCAGGGATGTGACCTGGGGCCCTTTGTTATGGACATTTAACACCAGTGTGGTTGGAAGCACAGTCACTGTCTTGTCCTCTGTATTATTTAGTTCAAAAAGCATGGTAATACCATGCTACTTTTTGTAAGTGTATTCTCTTATCCTGTTTCAGGTTTTTAAAGCAGATATGACTGCAAGCTAGAATCAAGAAAGGATCTTTTATACATTATATGTTCATATTGTAAAATGTTCAGTTTAGAGTGTGTAATATATTAAACAAATTTTTTCTCATTGAACTGAGAAATTGTTTATGATAAATGAGTACTGTTGCATTGTGTTTTCTTGTATGAGTGAGCACATGGGCTGGGATTTTGATCAAATTGATCATCTAGTTTGTCTTTTGTGCTTTGCTATGATGAAATATATTGTCAGATTATCATGGTTTTTTTTTCTAATAAACAATTCCTTGTGCTCTTTTTTTGCCTGATTGCCTACTCAATTAATAAATAATAATAAAAAAACATTAATATAAAAACCAGAGAGAACATCTAAGAGAGAGAGAAAATTAACAACTGTTAATTAATAACTGTTTCCTATAGACACAAAGAACACAAAAGTGTTTTAAATAAAAAATGTTCTTTAATTAATAAAATACTTATTTATTTGATGTCTTAATAAAATTAAAATTATATATAGACAATATATAAATTAATGTTTTTAATAAATATTTTCTTTAATGATTAAAATGCTATTTTATGTAAGTGTACTAATAATGGTATTTGGATATTTAATTAAATGTAAATAATTACATTTAAATTTATTTTAATTACATTTTATTAAATAATTTGATTACATTTAATCTTTTTAACATTTTTGTAAGTTATTACATTTTTAAAATAAATATTTTATATTTAATTACATATATTTTATTTAAATCTTAATAAAATAAAACACAAATACATTATATTTAATGTTACTGAATACATTTATTTACACTGAAATTTTAAATTTCTCTATTTTAAATATATTATTGTATAAATACAATCTGTTGAAGCCCAGTAATGATAATATCTATTCTCCCTGCTTAATCTATAAAAAAAAGAATTCATAATTAATATAAGTATAACTTATAAACAAATATAAACAACATTGAATAAATAAATCAAATTAAATACAGTAAATGTCAAGTTCAATTCTTGGCATTTGTGTGTATGTGCTGCAGCCAGCAGATGTCACCCATGGGCGCAGTAAACACTGAGCATGTGACACTGTAAGAGCCTGTAAGATCCACGGTGTGTTTCTGTTTTTTCTAATAATCCATGACGAGCCTCTTCTGACCAAACCTCGTCATCAACAAACACAAACAAACAACACTGGACAAGTGACAATGGCGAGCAGACGGGCCTCGGTGTCCTCCTCATTGGCGGGTCTGGAGGCCTGGTTCCTCGCGCCCGGTAGCGCGGAGGATGAGCCGGAGCTGCGGCGGCTTCGGGAGCGGCTGCGCGGGTGGCTGTCGCAGTGTGAGCCCGCGGTGATCTGCGCGCAGCGGCTGCTGGTGTGGGAGAGGCCGCTGCACAGCATCATCGCCGCGCTCGCGCTCAACACGCTGTTCTGGTGAGACACGAGCGAATAAAGCTGTTCATTTGGAAGGGACGACGTTAATCCTGACGAGTAGTTAGTAATCTGCTCGTTAGTAGTTGCTTCGGCTCGAAGATCCCCCGTGTTGCTTTTGTGGCAGCTTCGCTATACGCTTACTGTTCTTCGGACATGTGCTAATTTGTTTTGGATACTATCATTACTACAATACCATGGTATTCTTGGGCGACTATGTAAATACCATAGTAATTGTACTTTACCGTAGTATACACCATTACTATGGGTTTTGGACATACCGTAATATTACTGTGCCATACCATTACAAAAAGTACTACGGTACCATAGTAACGTTACAGTCATGGTATCAGACGGTAATAACATGGTACTATAAACCATAGTACTGAATGTTTGCCATATTCATATACTGTACAGTACCATGGTATTTACAGTACATGGTACTCCAATATTTAAGAATATAATGATATGTTCAAAAACTATGATAGTGTCTTGTCCAAAAAACATGGTAATGCCATGGTGCTTTTTTGTAAGGGGTAAAACACCATGGTGTATGACTATGGTATGTTATTTGACAAATGCCAGGGTAATACCATGTTTGCTTCGTACATTTACCATGACATTTTTCAAACAGATTTTACCGCATAAATATTTTTTACCGCAAAAAATATTTTACTGTGGTAATACCATCTGCATCACGGAACTTCCACCGTTTGTTTAATATAACATTAAATATTTATAACAATATAATATGTATTTTATACATATGAATTAAACATAAAAATATAATATATACAATTATATTTATAATTATATAATAATAAACATATAATACATTTCTATATACTTACACACAAATACAGTATACAGAAAGATATTTATCTGTCCATAATATTGAAAATGTCTATGTTACCTTTGTTCATTATGGTGATAGTATCACAGTTAAACTTTGGTTAGTAGGGAAGAACTATGGTACATTTTCATATATGGGAAATTACATACATGACTTATTTCTGTCATATGTTGTTTTTGTAATTGGGTAAGATTCCGATTGTGATGTTTGAACAGATATATGTGTGTTTTAGGCTCCTGTCGTCCACACCTCTGAGACCCTTGTTCCTCCTGAGTGTGTCTCTCATTGGACTGACTTTACTGGAGAGATGGAAAGGCAAGCTGCCGCAGATCACCGGTAATCTATAGATACCACTATATTGTGTATTTGATTCATAGAAACACATACAGAGGCACACCACAGGACTGGAAAATATAGCTTATATAATGTATAACACATGTTTTGCAGCATTGTGAAGATGCTTAATACATTACTCAAATGTATTTGCTCTGAAATGTATTGTTCTAAAATTGGGAACACAATTTTTAACTAAACAGTCATGGTTAAGTAGATTTAAAATGTTTGAAGCAAGAACTAAAAAGCATTAAAAATGTAGCTAAAATGAAGGCATGTTTTACACACCATTTTCTACTAAATTTTAACATTTTTATTATTTTTATTTATATGCCCCAATGTAACAAAATGAATACACAGCTATATACATTCAATATAAATACATAGATTTTTAAAATCTTTTGAAAGAAGTTACTTTTATAATGCTACAAAATATTTTATTTAATATACAGTATATATGCTGTTCATTTGAACGTTATATTAATCAAGTAATCCAGATAAAAATTTATTACCACTTCCACAAAAAATATTAAGTGGCACAACTGTTTTCATTATTGATGGTAATAAGAAATGGCAATGATTTCTGAAGGATCATGTGACACTGAGGAGTGCAGTAATGATGCTGAAAATTCAGCTTTGCATCACAGAAATAATTTACATTTTAAAATATATTCAAATAGAAAACAGTTATTTTAAATTGAAATAATTATTCACAATATTACTGTTTTTACTGTATTTTTCATTAAATAAATACAGCCTGTAAAACAGACCCAAAGTTAAGAAACATTGTTATTGTAAAACATCCCTGTTGTCACGAAACAAGGAGGGATCGCAAAACTAGACCAAGGACACAAACGTAATGGCCAATTAAAATGCACAATTTATGATTCAGCTTAATTGTTTTTTTTTTAATGAGAATTGAACATTTTTGAGATTGCATGAACATTTTACCATTAAGAGGCCCATACATTCACAGTTTGTTGTAGGAACCTCTTTTGCTCTTACTGTTTGCTCCTCTGTTCTCTACAGTGTGGCATCCAGAGGCGTCTGTCGTTGAGCGGTATGTGTCTTGAATAATCTCTGCGTGTCTCAACAGCACCCCCGTCCCCTAAGTGTTTGGACTGCTCAGTTTCATAATTTTGCCTTTGCTGTATCCTAAGATTGTTTCCTTATTAAAGAAGTTTAAATTTGTCCTAACTGCACAAGTTAATTTGTAAATGCTGTTACAGAGAAATGCTAAGTGAGCAGCCACATTTGTTAAGCGTCGAGGAGCTCAGCCATCATCTCGCCGAGAGTTACCTCACCTTCAGCCTTTACATCCAAGAAATGCTTCAGTATAAACGGCAAAACCACGGCAAGGTGGGGAGAGAGATTCTTTAAACGAAATATCTTTTAAAGGGGTCATATGATGCTGCTAAAAGGAACATTATTTTGAGACTTTAGTCTTTGCAACTTTACAGATCTTCTTTATGCACCAAGAGCTTGTAACACTCCAAAGAGAAAGGAAAAATTGAAATCACATCATATGACCCCTTTAAATGTTTTTAAATAACACAAAAGTGATAAATCTGTCTTTATTCAACCTCATGTCATTCAAAACCTTAAAACTCTACACTGTTTAAAAGTTCGGGGTCAATAAGATTTATATTTGAATTTAATAGTTTTCTTCAGCAAGGCTGCATTAAGCTGATCAAAAGTGAGAGTAAAGACATTGACAAGTTCTTTTGAATTCGTCAAAGAATCATGAAAAAATGTATCACTGTTTCCACAAAAATATGAAGCAGCACAACTGTTTTCAACATTGATAATAATAAATGTTTCTTGAGCAGCAAATCAGCATATTAAAAAATTTTCTGAAGGATCATGTGGCACTGAAGACTGGAGTAATGAATGCTGAAAATTCAGGTTTGCATCACAGGAATAAATGACATTTTAGAATATTTTCAAATAGAAAACAATTATTTTAAATCGTAACAATATTACTGTTATACTGTATTTTTGATCAAATAACTGCAGCCTTGGTGAGCAGAAGAGACTTAGATTTAAAAATCTTACCAACCCCAAACATTTTATGTCCAGAGAGTGTTTACTGATCAATCGTTCTGTTTCTCCTCATCAGTTCTGCATCATGATGTGTTCTGGATGTGTCATGCTGGCTGTGGTTGGACATTACGTTCCCGGGATTATGATCTCCTACATCATATGTGAGCAAACTTCCCTCGGTTGTGTTTGTTGATTTCCATACATTACTTTTACACACACTGCTGCCCTTTTGCACCAGCTACTCAAATTGCGCAACACACAACTTTTCGAGTCCACTCCTGCACTTATGTAACACTCTGGTTGTACTTTGCATTGCTATAAAGAAGCAAAACAAAAAGATAAATATATCACCCAGAGAGGAAAAATATATTGCCAGCATTTCTGTTTGGCTGGGTTAAAAAATTCAGTCACATTTAAATACAGAAGTGTAACGGCTGGACAAATCAGACACATTATTATTTGTTATATTTAACAAATAATCCAACAGACCCCTCACCCAACAACCGGACTGGGAGCCGGGATTTCTGTGAAAGAACCCCCAGGCCACTGGTTACCATGGCAGCCAGGACACATTTCAAGATAAGACTGGCTTTATGGCCCAATAGAATTCACTTCACCCCACTGGAAGTCACTTCGAAACAGAGTAACAGACACATACTGCCCATAGGAAAATACTTATTTCATTCATTCATAGCAAAACCTTTCTATGGGGGGTTGTCCTCCTTGGTAGAAATCGCGGTCCGGAGGCACCTAGATTGTACCTAAAGGGCATTTTAGTGTCGGTGATTAAAGTGGCAGGGGCTTGAGCCCCCCGGCCTCCCCCCTGTGCAAGGCACTGGTGTGTATTATTACTGTTCTTGTAGGGCTGGGCGATATAACTAAAAAAATGTATCAACGATATAATGTTTCATATCGTTCGGTATCGATAATTATTGACATTTTTTATAACCTTTTTTAAAAAGAGCAATAGGAATTTTTTTTTTTTTTATTTAACCACTGTATTTTTAAATTAACCCAATTTATTGAGACAAACAACAAATATTTTTTTGTTTTAACAGTCAAACACACAATAAAAATTAAACAAATATATCTAATTTCTAATGTATTATATGCAGATTAAATAGGTTTTAAAGGTCCCATATTTTACACCGTTATGGAGTTTTATTTTAGGTTTTGATGTCCTTAAGAATATATACCATCTCAATATATTTTTAGTCAATTTTGGCCTGTCTAATTACTATTCATGAGCCTCTCTTCTGAGTA